>NW_026974577.1:0-75275 GCF_015220805.1 Pogoniulus pusillus
GCCAGGATGCCATTGGCTCTCTTGGCCACCTGGGCACACTGCTGGCTCATCTTCAGCTTACTATCTATCAGTACCCCCAGGTCCCTTTCCTCCTGGCTGCTCTCCAGCCACTCAGTCCCCAGCCTGTAGCACTGCTTGGGGTTATTGTGGCCGAAGTGCAGAACCCTGCACTTGGCCTTGTTAAATCTCATCCCATTGGCCTCTGCCCACCCATCCAGCCTGTCCAGGTCCCTCTGCAGGGCTCTCCTACCTTCCAACAGATCAACACCTGCTCCTAGCTTGGTGTCATCTGCAAACTTGCTGATGCTGGACTCAATGCCCTCGTCCAGATCATCAATAAAGATATTGAACAGGACTGGGCCCAGCACTGATCCTTGGGGAACACCACTTGTGACTGGCTGCCAACTGGATGTGGCACCATTCACCACCACTCTCTGAGCTCTGCCATCCAGCCAGTTCTTGATCCAGCACAGAGTGAATCTGTCCAAACCATGAGCTGCCAGCTTGGCTAGGAGCTTCTTGTGGCAGACAGTGTCAAAGGCTTTGCTGAAGTCCAAGTAGACTACATCCACAGCCTTCCCCACATTCACCAGGCGGGTAACCTGATCATAAAAGGAGATCAGGTTGGTGAGGCAGGACCTGCCCTTCCTAAACCCATGCTGGCTGGGCCTGATCCCTTGGCTATCCTGTAGGTGCTTTGTGATGGCACGCAAGATGACCTGTTCCATGACCTTGCCTGGCACTGAGGTCAGGCTCACAGGTCTGTAGTTTTCTGGCTCCTCCTTACGACCCTTCTTGTGTATGGGAATCACATTGGCCAGCTTCCAGTCTTCAGGGACCTCTCCAGTGAGCCAGGACTGCTGATAAATGATGGAGAGTGGCTTGGCCAGCTCAGCTGCCAGCTCTCTCAGCACCCTAGGGTGGATCCCATCCGGTCCCATGGACTTGTGAGGATCCAAGTGACTTAGCAGATCCCTTACTGCTTCCTCATGGATTAGAGGGGGACTGTACTGGTCCCTGACTCCATCCACCACTTCAGGAGTCCAGCTGTCCTGGAGACAACCTGTCCCACTAGTGAAGATTGAGGCAAAGAAGGTGTTAAGCACCTCTGCCTTTTCCTCATCCTTTGTCACTATGTTCCCATCTCTATCTTGTAAGGACTGGAGGTTGTCCTTGGCCCTTCTCTTGCCATTCATATATTTAAAGAAACACTTTTTATTTTCCTTGGCAGTCGTGGCCAGTATGTTCTTGTCCTCTTAACAGGAACGAATCATATCTAAGTCATCAATACACACAGTTGCAGCGCATCCGATGTAGGTAGCAGCTCAAACTCAGGAAAGCAGAGTTCTCTTTTCAGCTCTAGATACAGTATACCATCAAACTTCCAGCAAGTCCCTTCACTCACAGTCCTTGTGGTTTCACAATCCTTAAAATGATGGGCTTGCTGTTTGCTCCCTCTACGTGTCTTAGGATATAGAGATTAAATACACAAGTAGACATATTACCAACAAATGAGCATGGTCAGCACCATAGCTGGCAGAAGGATCTTCAAGACAAAACACCTGGAGCACTCTACATGTTGAATTTGATTCTGAAGCATTCACACATGGACATTCACCAAGCCAGCACAGCATCAAATCCCATGGCCACCAAAGGAATGATTGTTCCAGTAACCATTTTTGAACCAGAACTAGCACTGTAACTACAAATGAGTTTATGAACCTTAAGTGTCTTGTATAGCATTATATTTTTGAGTATAAGATAGACTAGAATAATAGGAAAACAATTATTGTACTTGAGAAAACAGACTACAAACTAGTCCACCACCTAGGTTTCTTCAGTCACAACAGGCAGCAAAAACTCACTGCTTAGCCCAAAACTGAACCAAGGAAATGAGACTGGAAGATGCTCATTAATTCATCCATTCCAACTATCTAAACCAGTGGTTCAAGGGAAAATTTGACTGGCATTAGTTGAGCTAAAAGGGTAGAAATTAACATTTGCATATTTAACAGGTGATTTATGTAATTTTCTATTTCTACTTGTTCTGTATCCTACATATGGGGTAAAAATATTTTCATTCCAATCATTTCTGGAATTGAATTAACATTCCAAGTGGCCTGGTATTAACTAAAGTAATTCAGCATGCAAGATCTAACTGCAAGATTCAACATAGGCTTCGAGCTGCATTTGAGTTGTAGTGATGAAAAGGCAAGATAAGTTAGTTTTGCTAAAAACAGAAATCCCTTTGTCCAACAATTACTGATGTGAAAAGGAAGGCTGACACAGATGTGAGTCTTCAAATAATTGCAAGTGAAATAAATACTCAGCTTCACAAACTAAACACCCAACATAGCTGTCACAAAATGCATCTCAGTTTGCAACTGTGCAGTGTTAACACTTGAATTCTCATGCTGCAGCCTCTTCTTCACCTTCTTAAAAATTGAATTATTTAGGATTATGAAATGTTTGAGACACCATAGGAAAAAGTGACAACATTACCACATTCATTTGGAGCAGAGTAGCCACTCCTTCTCTTTGAGGGATACTGAGGTTTATCCCCAAAGTATCTGGACACAAAGGCCAGCACATTAAACCAGGAAACCTGGACAGCATTGAACAAACCATTTACAATAGCATGAATCCAAATCAAGCTCCTGAAACTTCATTTGTTTCTTTTGCAGTCTACTTTCTTCATTCTCCACAATGAAAAGTCTAACTGCAGTAACGCAGAGCGGTTACATGATGCTGAAATTAATCCCTGATAACTATTCTATCTTCTATCAAAAATGAAATGGGTCTAGGAAATGCCGTTTAGAAAAAGCACTCATTCTGCTTAAAGACCCAGCCAGGAATGGCCTAGCCTGGAACCCCCTGCACCATTCTGCAGCTTTCCAGCTCCCTCACACACTGGCAAAAGAAACTTTCTCCTAGCTCCTTTCCTTTGAAGCAGAAACACCTTTTGATCCTAGACCCATTGAGGAACCATAAGAATGCGGTTTAGAAAAAGCAATCATTCTGCTTATAGACCCAGCCAGGAATGGCCTAGCCTGGAATCCCCTGCACCATTCTGCAGCTTTCCAGCTGCGTCACACACTGGCAAAAGAAACTTTCTCTTAGTTCCTTTCCTTTGAAGCAGAAACACCTTTTGATCCTAGCCCCATTGAACAAGCATAGAAATGCGGTTTAGAAACAGCACTCATTCTGCTTATAGACCCAGCCAGGAATGGCCTAGCCCTGAATCACATGCACCATTCTGCAGCTTTTCAGCTGCGTCACATACAGGCAAAAGAAACTTTCTCCTAGCTCCTTTCCTTTGAAGCAGAAACATGTTTTGATCCTAGCCCCATTGAAGAACCATAGAAATGCGGTTTAGAAAACGCACTCATTCTGCTTATAGACCCAGCCGTGAATGGCCTAGCCCTGAGTCCCATGCACCATTTTGCATCTTTCCAGCTGCGTCACACACTGGCAAAAGAAACATTCTCCTAGCTCCTTTCCATTGAAGCAGAAAAACGTTTGGATCCTAGACCCACTGAATAACCATACAAATGCGGTTTAGAAACAGCACTCATTCTGCTTATAGACCCAGCCAGGAATGGCCTAGCCCTGAATCACATGCACCATTCTGCAGCTTTCCAGCCGCGCCACATACTGGCAAAAGAAACTTTCTCCTACCTTCTTTCCTTTGAAGCAGAAACGCGTTTCCATCCTAGACCCATTGAAGAAACACAGAAATGCAGTTTAGAAAAAGCACTCATTCTGCTTATAAACCCAGCCAGGAATGGCCTAGCCCTAAATTCCATGCACCGTTCTGCAGGTTTCCAGCTCCCTCACACACTGGCAAAAGAAACTTTCTCCTAGCTCCTTTCCTTTGAAGCAGAAACACAATTTGATCCTCGCCCGATTGAGGAACCCTAAGAATGGCGTTTAGAAAAAGCAATCATTCTGCGTATAGACCCAGCCAGGAATGGCCTAGCCCTGAATCACATGCACCATTCTGCAGTTTTCCAGCTTCCTCACACACTGGCAAAAGAATGTTTCTCCTATCTCCTTTGCTTTGAAGTAGAAACACGTTTTGATCCTGGCCCCATTGAGGAACCATAGAAATGTGGTTTAGAAAAAGCACTCATTCTGCTTATCTACCCAGCCAGGAATGGCCCGTCCTGGAATCCCCTGCACCATTCTGCATCTTTCCAGCCGTGTCACACACTGGCAAAAGAAACTTTCTCCTAGCTCCTTTCCTTTGAAGCGGAAACACCTTTTGATCCTAGCCCCATTGAGGAAACATAGAAATGCTGTTTTGAAAAAGCACTCATTCTGCTTATAGTCCCAGCCATGAATAGCCTAGCCCTGAATCACAAGCACCATTCTGCAGCTTTCCAACTCCCTCACGCACTGGCAAAAGAAACTTTCTCCTAGCATCTTTCCTTTGAAGCAGAAACACATTTGATCCTAGCCCCATTGAAGAACCATAGAAATGCGGTTTAGAAAACGCACTCATTCTGCTTATAGACCCAGCCGTGAATGGCCTAGCCCTGATTCCCATGCACCATTTTGCATCTTTCCAGCTGCGTCACACACTGGCAAAAGAAACTTTCTCCTAGCTCCTTTCCTTTGAAGCAGAAAAACATTTTGATCCTAGCCCCATTGAGGTACAATAGAAGAAGGGCCTGAGCAGCAACAGACTTGGATGTGTCTGCTGGAGGATTTGAATCTTTAGGAGTCTGACTTGGAGGGTTTGAATCATTAGGCGTCTGACTTGGAGGATTTGAATTATTAGGGGTCTGACTTGGAGCTTGTGAGTTCAAATCTGCCTTGCTTTTAACAGGAGGATTTTGGTTCTGGACTGCTGGCTGGGGGTTCGAATTGGCTGAGCTGGTGTCATTAGGATTTGGACTGACTGGGCTAGCGTTACTAGCACTAGTAGTATTAGCATTAGTGGGATTATTTGCCTGTCCTCCTGGGATGCCTGCCAACCCTGACTTGTTTTCATTTTTACTAGGAACATTCTGATTTTGGGTATTTGCCTGTCCTCCTAGGGCTCCTGCCGAACTCTGCCCGTTATTGTTTTTGTTTTTGTTATCATTGTTTATGTTAGTGGCGGGAACATTGGCTGTGTTCCCAGCACTTGGAGAAGGAGGGGCAGAGGCTGGCATGGGGGAAGCAGATAACTGTGTTCCCTTGTTTTGCTGTGAAAGAGACTGCTTCTGAGACGCAGAATTTTTCCTAGCTCTTACAGAAACTGGTTTTGAATTTTTCACACATAATGCCAAAATTAATATGAAATTTAAAACTACAAGAGCCAGTATAATGCCCAGCATCCCTGCCATGCTCTGTTTCGAGTAGAAATCCTTGCAGGGATTTGGCATTTCAGTTTGTGGCTGGATGACCCTCATGAGAGCAGTAGATAAAGCAGACTCTCGATTGATTGTAACATTATTGACAAAAACTCTTGTAATATCACTAGCAATATTCTCAGTGACACTAAAACCAGCATAATCAAGAATAAAATCACCCCAGCTCCAGAACACGTTTGAAAGCTTAGCTTTGACCTTCTTAAAAACTACATGAAGCAAGAAATAAGCAATTTGATCTTTGATCCAATTGTACACAAAAAACCAGAAAACAGGCCACACAGCAATCCCCACCAAGTACAATATCTGCTTGATTAGCTTCATCTTAATTCCCAGAGTTAATGTCCAATCACTCAAATAACTAGCCCCACGTTGGGAAAGCCAATTAAAAATGTGATGGTTTGGGGGTTACCCCGCCCCCCCACACTTTGTATTTGCCCCAGCTAACTCAGACGGACCTCTGGGAATATAGATGAAGCAATTTATTTACAGCTAGCAGAATTTACAAGCAGCTATTTACAATATATACAGTTATTTACAATTATATACAGAAATATACAAAGGATAAACAATACAAAGGCACAACTCCCCTCCCAGAAACCTGAGTCCCCAGGAGGGGCTCTCAAACCACCCCAACACCTCCCCCCGGCCCCTCTCAACCTTACCCCAGTTCTAAGGAAGAATAGAGGTGCAGCCAAGAGGTTAGGGAGCAAGGTTAGGGAGCAGGGTTAATGAGATGTGACCAGGTCTAAGGCAAAAGCAAGAGTGAAAAACAAAATGGAGAATGTTTTCTTCTTCTTCCCAGAGTTCTCAGCGAGACTGTGAGAGAAGTTGACATCAATTGCTTTCATTTCACTGCCCGTTATCTAGTTCTTTTACCAAAACATTCCAGCATGCTTCAAACTAGCACACCCATGCACCATTCTGCAGCTTTCCAGCTCCCTCACACACTGGGAAAAGAAACATTCTCCTAGCTCCTTTCCTTTGAAGCAGAAACACGTTTTGATCCTAGCCCCATTGAAGAACCATAAAAATGCCATTTAGAAAAAGCAATCATTCACCTAATAGACCCCGCCATGAATGGCCTAGCCTGGAATCCCCTGCACCATTCTGCATCTTTCCATCTGCGTCACACACTGGCAAAAGAAACTTTCTCCTAGCTCCTTTCCTTTGAAGCAGAAACATGTTTGATCCTAGCCACATTGAAGAACCATTGAAATGCCGTTTAGAAAAATCATTCATTCTGCTTAAAGACCCAACAAGGTGTGGCCTAGCCTGGAATCCCCTGCACTATTCTGCAGCTTTCCAGCTCCCTCACACACCGGAAAAAGAAACTTTCTCCTAGCTCCTTTCCTTTGAGTCCGAAACAGGTTTGGATCCTAGCCCCATTGAAGAATCATACAAGTGCGGTTTAGAAAAAGCACTCATTCTGCTTATAGTCCCAGCCAGGAATAGCCTGGCCCTGAATCACAAGCACCATTCTGCAGCTTTCCAACTCCCTGACACACTGGCAAAAGAAACTTTCTCCTAGATCCTTTCCTTTGAAGCAGAAACATCTTTTAATCATTAGCCCCATTGAAGAACCATAGAAATGCGGTTTAGAAAAACCACTCATTCTGCTTATAGACCCAGTCAGGAATGGCCTAGCCCTGAAACCCATGCACTATTCTGCAGCTCTCCAGTTGCGATACACACAGGCAAAAGAAACTTTCTCCTAGCTCCTTTCCTTTGAAGAAGAAAAACGTTTGGATCCTAGACCCACTGAATAACCATACAAATGCGGTTTAGAAACAGCACTCATTCTGCTTATAGACCCAGCCAGGAATGGCCTAGCCCTGAATCACATGCACCATTCTGCAGCTTTCCAGCCGCGCCACATACTGGCAAAAGAAACTTTCTCCTACCTTCTTTCCTTTGAAGCAGAAACGCGTTTCCATCCTAGACCCATTGAAGAAACACAGAAATTCAGTTTAGAAAAAGCACTCATTCTGCTTATAGACCCAGCCAGGAATGGCCTAGCCCTAAATTCCATGCACCATTCTGCAGCATTCCAGCTCCCTCACACACTGGCAAAAGAAACTTTCTCCAAGCTCCTTTCCTTTGAAGCAGAAAAACATTTTGATCCTAGCCCCATTGAGGTACAATAGAAATGCGGTTTAGAAAGAGCACTCCTTCTGCATACACGACCAACCAGGAATGGCCTAACTTGGTATCCCATGCACCATTCTGCAGCTTTCCACCTTCCTCACACACTGACAAAAGAAACTTTCTCCTAGCTCCTTTCCTTTGAAGCAGAAACACCTTTTGATCCTAGCCCCATTGAGGAACCATAAGAATGCAGTTTAGAAACAGCACTCATTCTTCTTGTAGACCCGGTCAGGAATGGCCTAGCCCTGAATCCCATGCACCATTCTGCAGTTTACCAGCTGCGTCACACACTGGCAAATGAAACATTCAACTAGCTCGTTTACTTTGAAGAGGAAATACGTTTTGATCCTGGCCCCATTGAGGAACCATAGAAATGCGATTTAGAAGAGCACTCATTCGGATTATACTCCCAGCCAGGAATGGTCTAGCCTGGAATCCCCTGCACCATTCTGCAGCTTTCCAGCTCCCTCACACACTGGCAAAAGAAGCTTTCTCCTACCTCCTTTCCTTTGAAGCAGAAACATGTTTTGATCCTAGCCCCATTGAGGAAACATAGAAATGCTGTTTTGAAAAAGCACTCATTCTGCTTATAGACCCAGCCAGGAGTGGCCTAGCCTGCAATCCCATGCACCATTCTTCAGCTTTCCAGCTGCGTCACACACTGGCAAAAGAAACTTTCTTCCAGCTCCTTTCCTTTGAAGCAGAAACACCTTTTGATCCTAGCCCCACTGAAGAACCATAAAAATGCGGTTTAGAAAAAGTACTCATTCTGCTTATAGTCCCAGCCATGAAGAGCCTAGCCCTGAATCACAAGCACCATTGTGCAGCTTTCCAGCCGCGCCACATACTGGCAAAAGAAACTTTCTCCTACCTTCTTTCCTTTGAAGCAGAAACGCGTTTCCATCCTAGACCCATTGAAGAAACACAGAAATGCATTTTAGAAAAAGCACTGATTCTGCTTATAGACCCAGCCAGGAATGGCCTAGCCCTAAATTCCATGCACCGTTCTGCAGCATTCCAGCTCCCTCACACACTGGCAAAAGAAACTTTCTCCGAGCTCCTTTCCTTTGAAGCAGAAACACCTTTTGATCCTAGCCCCATTGAGGTACAATAGAAATGCGGTTTAGAAAGAGCACTCCTTCTGCATACACGCCCAACCAGGAATGGCCTAACTTGGTATCCCATGCACCATTCTGCAGCTTTCCACCTCCCTCACACACTGACAAACGAAACTTTCTCCGAGCTCCTTTCCTTTGAAGCAGAAACACCTTTTGATCCTAGCCCCATTGAGGAACCATAAGAATGCAGTTTAGAAAAACCAGTCATTCTGCTTATAGACCCAGCCAGGAATGGCCTAGCCTGGAATCCCCTGCGCCATTCTGCAGCTTTCCAGCTGCGTCACACACTGGCAAAAGAAACTTTCTCTTAGTTCCTTTCCTTTGAAGCAGAAACACCTTTTGATCCTAGCCCCATTGAACAAGCATAGAAATGCGGTTTAGAAACAGCACTCATTCTGCTTATAGACCCAGCCAGGAATGGCCTAGCCCTGAATCACATGCACCATTCTGCAGCTTTTCAGCTGCGTCACATACAGGCAAAGAAACTTTCTCCTAGCTCCTTTCCTTTGAAGCAGAAACATGTTTTGATCCTAGCCCCATTGAAGAACCATAGAAATGCCGTTTAGAAAAATCATTCATTCTGCTTAAAGACCCAGCCAGGAGTTGCCTAGCCTGGAATCCCCAGCACCATTCTGCAGCTTTCCAGCTCCCTCACACACCGGAAAAAGAAACTTTCTCCTAGCTCCTTTCCTTTGAGTCCGAAACAGGTTTGGATCCTAGCCCCATTGAAGAATCATACAGGTGCGGTTTAGAAAAAGCACTCATTCTTCTTATAGTCCCAGCCAGGAATAGCCTGGCCCTGAATCACAAGCACCATTCTGCAGCTTTCCAACTCCCTCACACACTGGCAAAAGAAACTTTCTCCTAGATCCTTTCCTTTGAAGCAGAAACACATTTAATCCTAGCCCCATTGAAGAACCATAGAAATGCGGTTTAGAAAAAGCACTCATTCTGCTTATAGACCCAGTCAGGAATGGCCTAGCCCTGAAACCCATGCACTATTCTGCAGCTCACCAGTTGTGTTACACACAGGCAAAAGAAACTTTCTCCTAGCTCCTTTTTTTTGAAGCAGAAACACGTTTTGATCCTAACCCCATGGAGGAACCATAGAAATGCGGTTTAGAAAAAGCACTCATTCTGCTTATACACCCAGCCAGGAATGGTCCAGACTGGGATCCCCTGCACCATTCTGCAGCTTTCCAGCTGCGTCTCACACTGGCAAAAGAAACTTTGTACTACCTCCTTTCCTTTGAAGCAGAAACACTTTTTGATCCTTGCCCCATTGAAGAACCATTGAAATGCCGTTTAGAAAAATCATTCATTCTGCTTAAAGACCCAACCAGGTGTGGCCTAGCCTGGAATCCCCTGCACTATTCTGCAGCTTTCCAGCTCCCTCACACACCGGAAAAAGAAACTTTCTCCTAGCTCCTTTCCTTTGAGTCCGAAACAGGTTTGGATCCTAGCGCCATTGAAGAATCATACAAGTGCGGTTTACAAAAAGCACTCATTCTGCTTATAGTCCCAGCCAGGAATAGCCTAGCCCTGAATCACAAGCACCATTCTGCAGCTTTCCAACTCCCTGACACACTGGCAAAAGAAACTTTCTCCTAGATCCTTCCTTTGAAGCAGAAACATCTTTTAATCCTAGCCCCATTGAAGAACCATAGAAATGCGGTTTAGAAAAACCACTCATTCTGCTTATAGACCCAGTCAGGAATGTCCTAGCCTTGAAACCCATGCACTATTCTGCAGCTCTCCAGTTGCATTACACACAGGCAAAAGAAACTTTCTCCTAGCTCCTTTCCTTTGAAGCAGAAACGCCTTTTGATCCTAATCCCATTGAGGAACCATAGAAATGCGGTTTAGAAAAAGCACTCATTCTGCTTACACACCCAGCCAGGAATGGTCCAGACTGGGATCCCCTGCACCATTCTGCAGCTTTCCCGCTCCCTCACACACTGCCAAAAGAAACTTTCTCCTAGCTCCATTCCTTCGAAGCAGAAACTCGTTTTGATCGTAGCCTCATTGAAGAAGCATAGAAATGCCGTTTAGAAAAAGCACTCATTCTGCTTAAAGACGCAGCCAGGAATGGCCTAGCCTGGAATTCCCTGCACCATTCTGCAGCTTTCCAGCTCCCTCACACACTGGCAAAAGAAACTTTCTCCTTGTTCCTTTCCTTTGAAGCAGAAACACCTTTTGATCCTAGCCCCATTGAACAAGCATACAAATGCGGTTTAGAAAAAGCACTCATTCTGCTTATAGACCCAGCCAGGAATGGCCTAGCCCTGAATCACATGCACCATTCTGCAGCTTTTCAGCTGCGTCACATACAGGCAAAAGAAACTTTCTCCTAGATCCTTTCCTTTGAAGCAGAAACATGTTTTGTTCCTAGCCCCATTGAAGAACCATAGAAATGCGGTTTAGAAAACGCACTCATTCTGCTTATAGACCCAGCCGTGAATGGCCTAGCCCTGAGTCCCATACACCATTTTGCATCTTTCCAGCTGCGTCACACACTGGCAAAAGAAACATTCTCCTAGCTCCTTTCCTTTGAAGCAGAAAAACGTTTGGATCCTAGACCCACTGAATAACCATACAAATGCGGTTTAGAAACAGCACTCCTTCTGCTTAAAGACGCAGCCAGGAATTGCCTAGCCCTGAATCACATGCACCATTCTGCAGCTTTCCAGCCGCGCCACATACTGGCAAAAGAAACTTTCTCCTACCTTCTTTCCTTTGAAGCAGAAACGCGTTTCCATCCTAGACCCATTGAAGAAACACAGAAATGCAGTTTAGAAAAAGCACTCATTCTGCTTATAGACCCAGCCAGGAATGGCCTAGCCCTAAATTCCATGCACTGTTCTGCAGCTTTCCAGCTCCCTCAGACACTGGCAAAAGAAACTTTCTCCTAGCTCCTTTCCTTTGGAGCAGAAAAACATTTTGATCCTAGCCCAATTGAGGTTCAATAGGAATGCGGTTTAGAAAGAGCACTCCTTCTGCATACACGCCCAACCAGGAATGGCCTAACTTGGTATCCCATGCACCATTCTGCATCTTTCCAGCTGCGTCACACACTGGCAAAAGAAACTTTCTCCTAGCTCCTTTCATTAGAAGCAGAAACACGTTTTGATCCTAGCCCCATTGAGGAACCATAAGAATGCCGTTTAGAAAAAGCAATCATTCTGCGTATAGACCCAGCCAGGAATGGCCTAGCCTGGAATCCCCTGCACCATTCTGCAGCTTTCCAGCTCCCTCACACACTGGCAAAAGAAACTTTCTCCGAACTCCTTTCCTTTGAAGCAGAAACACAATTTGATCCTAGCCCCATTGAAGAAAGACAGAAATGCGGTTTAGAAAAAGCATTCATTCTGCTTGTAGACCTAGCCAGGAATGGCCTAGCCCTGAATCCCATGCACCATTCTGCAGTTTTAAAGCTGCATCACACACTGGCAAAAGAAACTTTCTCCTAGCTCCTTTCCTTTGAAGCAGAAACACATTTACATCCTAGTCCCATTGACGAACCATAGAAATGCCATCCAGAAAAAGCACTCATTCTGCTTATAGACCCAGCCAGGAATGGCCTAGCCTGGAATCCCCTGCACCATTCTGCAGCTTTCCAGCTCCCTCACACACTGGCAAAAGAAACTTTCTCCTAGCTCCTTTCCTTTGAAGCAGAAACTCTTTTACATCCTACCCCTTTTGAAGAACCGTAGAAATGCCATTTAGAAAAAGCACTCATTCTGCTTATAGACCCAGCCAGGAATGGCCTAGCCTGGAATCCCCTGCACCATTCTGCAGCTTTCCAGCTCCCTCACACACTGGCAAAGGCAACTTTCTCCTAGCTCCTTTCCTTTGAGGCAGAAACACGTTTACATCCTACCCCCTTTGAAGAACCATAGAAATGCCATCTAGAAAAAGCACTCATTCTGCTTATAGACCCAGCCAGGAATGGCCTAGCCTGGAATCCCCTGCACCATTCTGCAGCTTTCCAGCTCCCTCACACACTGGCAAAGGAAACGTTCTCCTAGCTCCTTTCCTTTGAAGCAGAAACACGTTTAAATCCTAGTCCCATTGAAGAACCATAGAAATGCCGTTTAGAAAAAGCACTCATTCTTCTTATAGTCCCAGCCAGGAATGGCCTAGCCTGTAATCCCCTGCACCATTCTGCAGCTTTCCAGCTCCCTCACACACTGGCAAAAGAAACTTTCTCCTAGCTCCTTTCCTTTGAAGCAGAAATGCCTTTTGATCCTATCCCCTTTGAAGAACCATAGAAATGCCATTTAGAAAAAGCACTCATTCTGCTTATAGACCCAGCCAGGAATGGCCTAGCCTGGAATCCCCTGCACCATTCTGCAGCTTTCCAGCTGCCTCACACACTGG
Organism: Pogoniulus pusillus; assembly: GCF_015220805.1. Classification (NCBI taxonomy): domain Eukaryota; kingdom Metazoa; phylum Chordata; class Aves; order Piciformes; family Lybiidae; genus Pogoniulus; species Pogoniulus pusillus. Next base: position 13,004 of record NW_026974577.1, read on the forward strand.
CATAGGAAACTTTCTCCTAGCTCCTTTCCTTTGAAGCAGAAACACGTTTACATCCTAGCCCCATGGAAGAACCATAGAAATGCCGTTTAGAAAAAGCAATCATTCTGCTTATATGCCCAGCCAGGAATGGCCTAGCCTGGAATCCCCTGCATCATTCTGCAACTTTCCAGCTCCCTCACACACTGGCAAAGGAAACTTTCTTCTAGCTCCTTTCCTTTGAAGCAGAACCTCACTTACATCCTACTCCCTTTGAAGAACCATAGAAATGCCATCGAGAAAAAGCACTCATTCTGCTTATAGACCCAGCCAGGAATGGCCTAGCCTGGAATCCCCTGCACCATTCTGCAGCTTTCCAGCTCCCTCACACACTGGCAAAAGAAACTTTCTCCTAGCTCCTTTCCTTTGAAGAAGAAACACATTTACATCCTACGCCCTTTGAAGAACCATAGAAATGCCATTTAGAAAAAGCACTCATTCTGCTTATAGACCCAGCCAGGAATGGCCTAGCCTGGAATCCCCTGCACCATTCTGCAGCTTTCCAGCTCCCTCACACACTGGCATAGGAAACTTTCTCCTAGCTCCTTTCCTTTGAAGCAGAAATACATTTACATCCTACGCCCTTTGAAGAACCATAGAAATGCCATTTAGAAAAAGCACTCCTTCTGCTTATAGACCCAGCCAGGAATGGCCTAGCCTGGAATCCCATGCACCATTCTGCAGCTTTCCAGCTCCCTCACACACTGGCAAAAGAAACTTTCTCCTAGCTCCTTTCCTTTGAAGCAGAAACATTTTTACATCCTACCCCCTTTGAAGAACCGTAGAAATGCCATTTAGAAAAAGCATTCATTCTGCTTATAGACCCAGCCAGGAATGGCCTAGCCTGGAATCCCCTGCACCATTCTGCAGCTTTCCAGCTCCCTCACACACTGGCAAAAGAAACTTTCTCCTAGCTCCTTTCCTTTGAAGCAGAAACGCATTTACATCCTACTTCCTTTGAAGAACCATAGAAATGCCATTTAGTGAAAGTTCTCATTCTGCTTATAGACCCAGCCAGGAATGGCCTAGCCTGGAATGCCCTGCACCATTCTGCATCTTTCCAGCTGTGTCACACACTGGCAAAAGAAACTTTCTCCTAGCTCCTTTCCTTTGAAACAGAAACACGTTTACATCCTAGCCCCATGGAAGAACCATAGAAATGCCGTTTAGAAAAAGCACTCATTCTTCTTATAGTCCCAGCCAGGAATGGCCTAGCCTGGAATCCCCTGCACCATTCTGCAGCTTTCCAGCTCCCTCACACACTGGCAAAAGAAACTTTCTCCTAGCTCCTTTCCTTTGAAGCAGAAACACTTTTACATCCAACCCTCTTTGAAGAACCATAGAAATGCAGTTTAGAAAAAGTACTCATTCTGCTTATAGACCCAGCCACGAATGGCCTAGCCTGGAATCCCATGCACCATTCTGCAGCTTTCCATCTCCCTCACACACTGGCAAAGGAAACTTTCTTCCAGCTCCTTTCCTTTGAAGCAGAAACACGTTTACATCCTACGCCCTTTGAAGAACCATAGAAATGCCATTTAGAAAAAGCACTCATTCTGCTTATAGACCAAGCCAGGAATGGCCTAGCCTGGAATCCCCTGCACCATTCTGCAGCTTTCCAGCTCCCTCACACACTGGCAAAGGAAACTTTCTCCTAGCTCCTTTCCTTTGAAGCAGAAACACATTTACATCCTAGTCCCATTGAAGAACCATAGAAATGCCATCTAGAAAAAGCAATCATTCTGCTTATAGACCCAGCCAGGAATGGCCTAGCCTGGAATCCCCTGCACCATTCTGCAGCTTTCCAGCTCCCTCACACACTGGCAAAGGAAACTTTCTCCTGGCTCCTTTCCTTTGAAGCAGAAACACTTTACATCCTAGTCCCATTGAAGAAACATAGAAATGCCATCTAGAAAAAGCACACATTCTGCTTATAGACCCAGCCAGGAATGGCCTAGCCTGGAATCCCCTGCACCATTCTGCAGCTTTCCAGCTCCCTCACACACTGGCAAAGGAAACTTTCTCCTAGCTCCTTTCCTTTGAAGCAGAAATACATTTACATCCTACCCCCTTTGAAGAACCATAGAAATGCCATTTAGAAAAAGCACTCATACTGCTTATAGACCCAGCCAGGAATGGCCTAGCCTGGAATCCCCTGCACCATTCTGCAGCTTTCCAGCTCCCTCACACACTGGCAAATGAAACTTTCTCCTAGGTCCTTTCCATTGAAGCAGAAACACGTTTACATCCTAGCTCCATGGAAGAACCATAGAAATGCCGTTTAGAAAAAGCACTCATTCTGCTTATAGACCCAGCCAGGAATGGCCTAGCCTGGAATCCCCTGCACCATTCTGCAGCTATCCAGCTCCCTCACACAGTGGCATAGGAAACTTTCTCCTAGCTCCTTTCCTTTGAAGCAGAAATACCTTTACATCCGACCCCCTTTGAAGAACCATAGAAATGCCGTTTAGAAAAAGCACTCATTCTACTTATATACCCAGACAGGAATGGCCTAGCCTGGAATCCCCTGCACCATTCTGCAGCTTTCCAGCTCCCTCACACACTGGCAAAAGAAACTTTCTCCTAGCTCCTTTCCTTTGAAGAATAAACACGTTTACATCCTACCCCCTTTGAAGAACCATAGAAATGACGTTTAGAAAAAGCACTCATTCTGCTTATAGACCCAGCCAGGAATGGCCTAGCCTGGAATCCCCTGCACCATTCTGCAGCTTTCCAGCTCCCTCACACACTGGCAAAAGAAACTTTCTCCTACCTCCTTTCCTTTGAAGCAGAAACACTTTTACATCCTACCCCCTTTGAATAACCATAGAAATGACGTTTAGTAAAAGTACTCATTCTGCTTACAGACCCAGCCAGGTATGGCCTAGCCTGGAATCCCCTGCACCATTCTGCAGCTTACCAGCTCCCTCACACACTGGCAAAGGAAACTTTCTTCTAGCTCCTTTCCTTTGAAGCAGAAACACATTTACATCCTACGCCCTTTGAAGAACCATAGAAATGCCATTTAGAAAAAGCACTCATTCTGCTTATAGACCCAGCCAGGAATGTCCTAGCCTGGAATCCCCTGCACCATTCTGCAGCTTTCCAGCTCCCTCACACACTGGCAAAAGAAACTTTCTCCTAGCTCCTTTCCTTTGAAGCAGAAACACGTTTACATCCAAGCCCCATGGAAGAACCATAGAAATGACGTTTAGAAAAAGCACTCATTCTGCTGATAGACCCCGCTAGGAATGGCGTAGCCTGGAATCCCCTGCACCATTCTGCAGCTTTCCAGCTCCATCACACACTGGCAAAGGAAACTTTCTCCTAGCTCCTTTCTTTGAAGCAGAAGCACGTTTACATCCTATGCCCTTTGAAGAACCATAGAATTGCCGTTTAGAAAAAGCACTCATTCTGCTTATCGACCCAGCCAGGAATGGCCTAGCCTGGAATCCCCTGCACCATTCTGCAGCTTTCCAGCTCCCTCACACACTGGCAAAAGAAACTTTCTCCTAGCTCCTTTCCTTTGAAGCAGAAACGCCTTTTGATCCTATCCCCTTTGAAGAACCATAGAAATGCCATCTAGAAAAAGCACTCATTCTGCTTATAGACCCAGCCAGGAATGGCCTAGCCTGGAATCCCCTGCACCATTCTGCAGCTTTCCAGCTCCCTCACACACTGGCAAAAGAAACTTTCTCCTAGCTCCTTTCCATTGAAGCAGAAACACGTTTACATCCTAGCCCCATGGAAGAACCATAGAAATGACGTTTAGAAAAAGCACTCATTCTGCTTATAGACCCAGCCAGAAATGGCCTAGCCTGGAATCCCCTGCACCATTCTGCAGCTTTCCAGCTCCCTCACACACAGGCATAGGAAACTTTCTCCTAGCTCCTTTCCTTTGAAGCAGAAACATATTTACATCCTACCCCCTTTGAAGAACCATAGAAATGCCGTTTAGAAAAAGTACTCATTCTGCTTATAGACCCAGCCAGGAATGGCCTAGCCTGGAATCCCCTGCACCATTCTGCAGCTTTCCAGCTCCCTCACACACTGGCAAAAGAAACTTTCTCCTAGCTCCACTTCTTTGAAGCAGAAGCGCCTTTTGATCCCATCCCCTTTGAAGAACCATAGAAATGCCGTTTAGAAAAAGCACTCATTCTGCTTATAGACCCAGCCAGGAATGGCCTAGCCTGGAATCCCCTGCACCATTCTGCAGCTTTCCAGCTCCCTCACACACTGGCAAAAGAAACTTTCTCCTAGCTCCTCTTCTTTGAAGCAGAAGCGCCTTTTGATCCCATCCCCTTTGAAGAACCATTGAAATGCCATTTAGAAAAAGCACTCATTCTGCTTATAGACCCAGGCAGGAATGGCCTAGCCTGGAATCCCCTGCACCATTCTGCAGCTTTCCAGCTCCCTCACACACTGGCAAAAGAAACTTTCTCCTAGCTCCTTTCCTTTGAAGCAGAAACACATTTACATCCTAGTCCCATTGACGAACCATAGAAATGCCATCCAGAAAAAGCACTCATTCTGCTTATAGACCCAGCCAGGAATGGCCTAGCCTGGAATCCCCTGCACCATTCTGCAGCTTTCCAGCTCCCTCACACACTGGCAAAAGAAACTTTCTCCTAGCTCCTTTCCTTTGAAGCAGAAACACCTTTACATCCTACCCCTTTGAAGAACCGTAGAAATGCCATTTAGAAAAAGCACTCATTCTGCTTATAGACCCAGCCAGGAATGGCCTAGCCTGGAATCCCCTGCACCATTCTGCAGCTTTCCAGCTCCCTCACACACTGGCAAAAGAAACTTTCTCCTAGCTCCTTTCCTTTGAGGCAGAAACACGTTTACATCCTACCCCCTTTGAAGAACCATAGAAATGCCATCTAGAAAAAGCACTCATTCTGCTTATAGACCCAGCCAGGAATGGCCTAGCCTGGAATCCCCTGCACCATTCTGCAGCTTTCCAGCTCCCTCACACACTGGCAAAGGAAACGTTCTCCTAGCTCCTTTCCTTTGAAGCAGAAACACGTTTAAATCCTAGTCCCATTGAAGAACCATAGAAATGCCGTTTAGAAAAAGCACTCATTCTTCTTATAGTCCCAGCCAGGAATGGCCTAGCCTGTAATCCCCTGCACCATTCTGCAGCTTTCCAGCTCCCTCACACACTGGCAAAAGAAACTTTCTCCTAGCTCCTTTCCTTTGAAGCAGAAATGCCTTTTGATCCTATCCCCTTTGAAGAACCATAGAAATGCCATTTAGAAAAAGCACTCATTCTGCTTATAGACCCAGCCAGGAATGGCCTAGCCTGGAATCCCCTGCACCATTCTGCAGCTTTCCAGCTCCCTCACACACTGGCATAGGAAACTTTCTTCTAGCTCCTTTCCCTTGATGCAGAAACACTATTACATCCTACCCCCTTTGAAGAACCATAGAAATGAGGTTTAGAAAAAGCACTTATTCTGCTTATAGACCCAGCCAGGAATGGCCTAGCCTGGAATCCCCTGCACCATTCTGCAGCTTTCCAGCTGCCTCACACACTGGCATAGGAAACTTTCTCCTAGCTCCTTTCCTTTGAAGCAGAAACACGTTTACATCCTAGCCCCATGGAAGAACCATAGAAATGCCGTTTAGAAAAAGCAATCATTCTGCTTATATGCCCAGCCAGGAATGGCCTAGCCTGGAATCCCCTGCATCATTCTGCAACTTTCCAGCTCCCTCACACACTGGCAAAGGAAACTTTCTTCTAGCTCCTTTCCTTTGAAGCAGAAACTCACTTACATCCTACTCCCCTTTGAAGAACCATAGAAATGCCATCTAGAAAAAGCACTCATTCTGCTTATAGACCCAGCCAGGAATGGCCTAGCCTGGAATCCCCTGCACCATTCTGCAGCTTTCCAGCTCCCTCACACACTGGCAAAAGAAACTTTCTCCTAGCTCCTTTCCTTTGAAGAAGAAACACATTTACATCCTACGCCCTTTGAAGAACCATAGAAATGCCATTTAGAAAAAGCACTCATTCTGCTTATAGACCCAGCCAGGAATGGCCTAGCCTGGAATCCCCTGCACCATTCTGCAGCTTTCCAGCTCCCTCACACACTGGCATAGGAAACTTTCTCCTAGCTCCTTTCCTTTGAAGCAGAAATACATTTACATCCTACGCCCTTTGAAGAACCATAGAAATGCCATTTAGAAAAAGCACTCATTCTGCTTATAGACCCAGCCAGGAATGGCCTAGCCTGGAATCCCATGCACCATTCTGCAGCTTTCCAGCTCCCTCACACACTGGCAAAAGAAACTTTCTCCTAGCTCCTTTCCTTTGAAGCAGAAACATTTTACATCCTACCCCCTTTGAAGAACCGTAGAAATGCCATTTAGAAAAAGCATTCATTCTGCTTATAGACCCAGCCAGGAATGGCCTAGCCTGGAATCCCCTGCACCATTCTGCAGCTTTCCAGCTCCCTCACACACTGGCAAAAGAAACTTTCTCCTAGCTCCTTTCCTTTGAAGCAGAAACGCATTTACATCCTACTTTCCTTTGAAGAACCGTAGAAATGCCATTTAGTGAAAGTTCTCATTCTGCTTATAGACCCAGCCAGGAATGGCCTAGCCTGGAATGCCCTGCACCATTCTGCATCTTTCCAGCTCTGTCACACACTGGCAAAGGAAACTTTCTCCTAGCTCCTTTCCTTTGAAACAGAAACACGTTTACATCCTAGCCCCATGGAAGAACCATAGAAATGCCGTTTAGAAAAAGCACTCATTCTTCTTATAGTCCCAGCCAGGAATGGCCTAGCCTGGAATCCCCTGCACCATTCTGCAGCTTTCCAGCTCCCTCACACACTGGCAAAAGAAACTTTCTCCTAGCTCCTTTCCTTTGAAGCAGAAACACTTTTACATCCAACCCTCTTTGAAGAACCATAGAAATGCAGTTTAGAAAAAGTACTCATTCTGCTTATAGACCCAGCCACGAATGGCCTAGCCTGGAATCCCATGCACCATTCTGCAGCTTTCCATCTCCCTCACACACTGGCAAAGGAAACTTTCTTCCAGCTCCTTTCCTTTGAAGCAGAAACACGTTTACATCCTACGCCCTTTGAAGAACCATAGAAATGCCATTTAGAAAAAGCAGTCATTCTGCTTATAGACCCAGCCAGGAATGGCCTAGCCTGGAATCCCCTGCACCATTCTGCAGCTTTCCAGCTCCCTCACACACTGGCAAAGGAAACTTTCTCCTAGCTCCTTTCCTTTGAAGCAGAAACACATTTACATCCTAGTCCCATTGAAGAACCATAGAAATGCCATCTAGAAAAAGCAATCATTCTGCTTATAGACCCAGCCAGGAATGGCCTAGCCTGGAATCCCCTGCACCATTCTGCAGCTTTCCAGCTCCCTCACACACTGGCAAAGGAAACTTTCTCCTGGCTCCTTTCCTTTGAAGCAGAAACACTTTACATCCTAGTCCCATTGAAGAAACATAGAAATGCCATCTAGAAAAAGCACACATTCTGCTTATAGACCCAGCCAGGAATGGCCTAGCCTGGAATCCCCTGCACCATTCTGCAGCTTTCCAGCTCCCTCACACACTGGCAAAAGAAACTTTCTCCTAGCTCCTTTCCTTTGAAGCAGAAACGCCTTTTGATCCTATCCCCTTTGAAGAACCATAGAAATGCCATTTAGAAAAAGCACTCATTCTGCTTATAGACCCAGCCGGGAATGGCCTAGCCTGGAATCCGCTGCACCATTCTGCAGCTTTCCAGCTCCCTCACACACTGGCAAAAGAAACTTTCTCCTAGCTCCTTTCCTTTGAAGCAGAAACGCCTTTTGATCCTATCCCCTTTGAAGAACCATAGAAATGCCGTTTAGAAAGAGCACTCATTCTGCTTATACACCCAAGCATGAATGGCCTAGCCTGGAATCTCCTGCACCATTCTGCATCTTTCCAGCTGCGTCACACACTGGCAAAAGAAACTTTCTCCAAGCTCGTTTCACATTAGAAGCAGAAACACGTTTTTATCCTAGCCCGATTGAGGAACCATAAGAATGCGGTTTAGAAAAAGCAATCATTCTGCTTATAGACCCAGCTAGGAAGGGCCTAGCCGGGAATCCCCTGCACCATTCTGCAGCTTTCCAGCTCCCTCACACACTGGCAAAAGAAAATTTCTCCTAGCTCCTTTCCTTTGAAGCAGAAACACTATTGATCCTAGCCCCATTGAAGAAAGACAGAAATGTGGTTTAGAAAAAGCATTCATTCTGCTTGTAGATCAAGCTAGGAATGGCCTAGCCCTGAATCCCATGCACCATTCTGCAGCTTTCCAGCCGCATCACATACTGGCAAAAGAAACTTTCTCCTTGCTTCTTTCCTTTGAAGCAGAAATACATTTTGATCCTAGCCGCATTGAGGAACCATAGAAATGCAGTTTAGAAAAAACACTCATTCTGCTTAAAGACGCAGCCAGGAATGGCCTAGCCCTGAATCACATGCACCATTCTGCAGCTTTCCAGCAGCGTCACGCACTGGCAAAAGAAACTTTCTCCTAGCTCCTCTTCTTTGAAGCAGAAGCGCCTTTAGATCCCATCCCCTTTGAAGAACCATAGAAATGCCATTTAGAAAAAGCACTCATTCTGCTTATAGACCCAGCCAGGAATGGCCTAGCCTGGAATCCCCTGCACCATTCTGCAGCTTTCCAGCTCCCTCACACACTGGCAAAAGAAACTTTCTCCTAGCTCCTTTCCATTGAAGCAGAAACCCGTTTACATCCTAGCTCCATGGAAGAACCATAGAAATGCCGTTTAGAAAAAGCACTCATTCTACTTATATACCCAGCCAGGAATGGCCTGGCCTGGAATCCCCTGCACCATTCTGCAGCTTTCCAGCTCCCTCACACACTGGCAAAAGAAACTTTCTCCTAGCTCCTTTCCTTTGAAGCAGAAACGCCTTTTGATCCTATCCCCTTTGAAGAACCATAGAAATGCCATTTAGAAAAAGCACTCATTCTGCTTATAGACCCAGCCGGGAATGGCCTAGCCTGGAATCCCCTGCACCATTCTGCAGCTTTCCAGCTCCCTCACACACTGGCAAAAGAAACTTTCTCCTAGCTCCTTTCCTTTGAAGCAGAAACGCCTTTTCATCCTATCCCCTTTGAAGAACCATAGAAATGCCGTTTAGAAAGAGCACTCATTCTGCTTATACACCCAACCATGAATGGCCTAGCCTGGAATCTCCTGCACCATTCTGCATCTTTCCAGCTGCGTCACACACTGGCAAAAGAAACTTTCTCCAAGCTCGTTTCACATTAGAAGCAGAAACACGTTTTTATCCTAGCCCGATTGAGGAACCATAAGAATGCGGTTCAGAAAAAGCAATCATTCTGCTTATAGACCCAGCTAGGAAGGGCCTAGCCGGGAATCCCCTGCACCATTCTGCAGCTTTCCAGCTCCCTCACACACTGGCAAAAGAAAATTTCTCCTAGATCCTTTCCTTTGAAGCAGAAACACTATTGATCCTAGCCCCATTGAAGAAAGACAGAAATGTGGTTTAGAAAAAGCATTCATTCTGCTTGTAGATCAAGCTAGGAATGGCCTAGCCCTGAATCACGTGCACCATTCTGCAGCTTTCCAGCTCCCTCACACACTGGCAAAAGAAACTTTCTCCTAGCTCCTTTCCTTTGAAGTAGAAACACGTTTACATCCTAGCCCCATGGAAGAACCATAGAAATGCCGTTTAGAAAAAGCACTCATTCTGCTTATAGACCCAGCCAGGAATGGCCTAGCCTGGAATCCCCTGCACCATTCTGCAGCTTTCCAGCTCCCTCACACACTGGCAAAAGAAACTTTCTCCTAGCTCCTTTCCTTTGAAGCAGAAACGCCTTTTGATCCTATCCCCTTTGAAGAACCATAGAAATGCCGTTTAGAAAAAGCACTCATTCTGCTTATAGACCCAGCCAGGAATGGCCTAGCCTGGAATCCCCTGCACCATTCTGTAGCTTTCCAGCTCCCTCACACACTGGCAAAGGAAACTTTCTCCTAGCTCCTTTCCTTTGAAGCAGAAACACGTTTACATCCTACCCCCTTTGAAGAACCATAGAAATGCCATTTAGAAAAAGCACTCATTCTGCTTATAGACCCAGCCAGGAATGGCCTAGCCTGGAATCCCCTGCACCATTCTGCAGCTTTCCAGCTCCCTCACACACTGGCAAAAGAAACTTTCTCCTAGCTCCTTTCCTTTGAAGCCGAAACGCCTTTTGATCCTATCCCCTTTGAAGAACCATAGAAATGCCATTTAGAAAAAGCACTCATTCTGCTTATAGACCCAGCCGGGAATGGCCTAGCCTGGAATCCCCTGCACCATTCTGCAGCTTTCCAGCTCCCTCACACACTGGCAAAAGAAACTTTCTCCTAGCTCCTTTCCTTTGAAGCAGAAACGCCTTTTCATCCTATCCCCTTTGAAGAACCATAGAAATGCCGTTTAGAAAGAGCACTCATTCTGCTTATACACCCAACCATGAATGGCCTAGCCTGGAATCCCCTGCACCATTCTGCATCGTTCCAGCTGCGTCAAACACAGGCAAAAGCAACTTTTTCCTAGCTCCTTTCCTTTGAAGCAGAAACACTTTTTCATCCTAGCGCCATTGAAGAAACACAGAAATGCGGTTTAGAAAAAGCACTCATTCTGCTTATAGACCCAGCCAGGAATGGCCTAGCCCTGAATCCCATGCACCGTTCTGCAGCTTTCCAGCTCCCTCACACACTGGCAAGAGAAACTTTCTCCTAGCTCGTTTCCTTTGAAGCAGAAAATCATTTTGATCCTAGCCCCATTGAGGATCAATAGAAATGCGGTTTAGAAAGAGCACTCCTTCTGCTTATACGCCCAACCAGGAATGGCCTAACCTGGTATCCCATGCACCATTCTGCATCTTTCCAGCTGCGTCACACACTGGCAAAAGAAACTTTCTCCAAGCTCGTTTCACATTAGAAGCAGAAACACGTTTTTATCCTAGCCCGATTGAGGAACCATAAGAATGCGGTTTAGAAAAAGCACTCATTCTGCTTATAGACCCAGCCAGGAATGGCCTAGCCTGGAATCCCCTGCACCATTCTGCAGCTTTCCAGCTCCCTCACACACTGGCAAAAGAAACTTTCTCCTAGCCCCTTTCCTTTGAAGCAGAAACGCCTTTTGATCCTATCCCCTTTGAAGAACCATAGAAATGCCGTTTAGAAAAAGCACTCATTCTGCTTATAGACCCAGCCAGGAATGGCCTAGCCTGGAATCCCCTGCACCATTCTGTAGCTTTCCAGCTCCCTCACACACTGGCAAAGGAAACTTTCTCCTAGCTCCTTTCCTTTGAAGCAGAAACACGTTTACATCCTACCCCCTTTGAAGAACCATAGAAATGCCATTTAGAAAAAGCACTCATTCTGCTTATAGACCCAGCCAGGAATGGCCTAGCCTGGAATCCCCTGCACCATTCTGCAGCTTTCCAGCTCCCTCACACACTGGCAAAAGAAACTTTCTCCTAGCTCCTTTCCTTTGAAGCTGAAACGCCTTTTGATCCTATCCCCTTTGAAGAACCATAGAAATGCCATTTAGAAAAAGCACTCATTCTGCTTATAGACCCAGCCGGGAATGGCCTAGCCTGGAATCCCCTGCACCATTCTGCAGCTTTCCAGCTCCCTCACACACTGGCAAAAGAAACTTTCTCCTAGCTCCTTTCCTTTGAAGCAGAAACGCCTTTTCATCCTATCCCCTTTGAAGAACCATAGAAATGCCGTTTAGAAAGAGCACTCATTCTGCTTATACACCCAACCATGAATGGCCTAGCCTGGAATCTCCTGCACCATTCTGCATCGTTCCAGCTGCGTCAAATTCAGGTAAAAGCAACTTTTTCCTAGCTCCTTTCCTTTGAAGCAGAAATACATTTTTATCCTAGCGCCATTGAAGAAACACAGAAATGCGGTTTAGAAAAAGCACTCATTCTGCTTATAGACCCAGCCAGGAATGGCCTAGCCCTGAATCCCATGCACCGTTCTGCAGCTTTCCAGCTCCCTCACACACTGGCAAGAGAAACTTTCTCCTAGCTCGTTTCCTTTGAAGCAGAAAATCATTTTGATCCTAGCCCCATTGAGGATCAATAGAAATGCGGTTTAGAAAGAGCACTCCTTCTGCTTATACGCCCAACCAGGAATGGCCTAACCTGGTATCCCATGCACCATTCTGCATCTTTCCAGCTGCGTCACACACTGGCAAAAGAAACTTTCTCCAAGCTCGTTTCACATTAGAAGCAGAAACACGTTTTTATCCTAGCCCGATTGAGGAACCATAAGAATGCGGTTTAGAAAAAGCAATCATTCTGCTTATAGACCCAGCCAGGAATGGCCTAGCCTGGAATCCCATGGACCATTCTGCATCTTTCCAGCTCCCTCACACACTGGCAAAAGAAACTTTCTCCTAACTCCTTTCCTTTGAATCAGAAACACTATTGATCCTAGCCCCATTGAAGAAAGACAGAAATGTGGTTTAGAAAAAGCATTCATTCTGCTTGTAGATCAAGCTAGGAATGGCCTAGCCCTGAATCCCATGCACCATTCTGCAGCTTTCCAGCCGCATCACATACTGGCAAAAGAAACTTTCTCCTTGCTTCTTTCCTTCGAAGCAGAAATACATTTTGATCCTAGCCGCATTGAGGAACCATAGAAATGCAGTTTAGTAAAAGCACTCATTCTGCTTAAAGACGCAGCCAGGAATGGCCCAGCCCTGAATCACATGCACCATTCTGCAGCTTTCCAGCAGCGTCACACACTGACAAAAGAAACTTTCTCCTAGCTCCTTTCATTAGAATCAGAAACACGTTTTGATCCTAGCCCCATGTCCTGGAGTCCTGTACCCCGAAATTCCTCTCCTGCCCGGACTTCGGGGGGAAAGGGGAAAAGCCTCCTGGTTTCCCCCCCCCCCCTCTACTGCCCTGCAGCCGTGAAGGGGGCGGGGACTGCCCCGTGAAAGGGGGCGACTGCCCCATGAGTTCCCGCGCTGGTGCCAGGCTGGGATTGGCCATGCGCTTTCGCGCCTAAGGTGTGGTAACTCTGCCCTTTGTCTAGCGAAGGTTATAAATATTGGGGGTCTTCCCGCCTTTGGGGTTCCCGCTTTGGATTTTGCGTGTGTCTGGACGCATGTCTCTGCCTGAGTTCGTTCACTCCCTTGTGCCTGGACTGCAGAGAGACTAAGGACTTGCTTTGGTGTTAGGCACACCTTTGTCTGCCTAACGACCCTTAACGACCCTTAACGACTCCTGCAGCCGCTGGAGGAGGAAGACAGACCGCACGAGCCAGCCTGAGTGATTTATTTGGCTTAGCTTAATTTAGTAAGAAACCGCTATTAATTAATAGCTGAGTCCTTTTCCAAATTCTGACTTCAAATATATAGTCAGATTATTGATGGTATCCTTGTAGATTAATTCCCATGCAACTCAACCTGTTTATCAAACGAAATTAATCTTTGTATATATAGATGTGGGGGCGGGTTTTTGTAAAAATAAAAAATATCTATTTTTGATAAATTCTCGACTCGGCCACGTATTACTGCCCTCTGGAACACCCCATTGAAGAAACATAGAAATGAAGCTTCAAAAAATTACTCATTCTGCTTATAGACCCAGTCAGGAATGGCCTAGTCTGGAATCCCATGCACCATTCTGCAGCTTTCCAGCTGCGTAAAACTCAGGCAAAAGAAACTTTCTCCTAGCTCCTTTCCTTTGAAGCAGAAACACGTTTACATCCTAGCCCCATGGAAGAAAGACAGAAATGCCGTTTACAAAAAGTACTCATTCTGCTTATAGACCCAGCCAGGAATGGCCTAGCCCTGAATCACATGCACCATTCTGCAGTTTTACAGCTCCCCCACGCACTGGCAAAAGAAACCTTCTCCTATCTCCCTTGCTTTGAAGCAGAAACACTTTTTGATCCTGGCCCCATTGAGGAACCATAGAAATTCGGTTTAGAAAAAGCACTCATTCTGCTTATAGACCCAGACAGGAATGGCCTAGACTGGTATCCCCTGCACCATTCTGCATCTTTCGAGCCGCGGCACACACTGGCAAAAGAAACTATCTCCTAGCTCCTTTCCTATGAAGTAGAAACATGTTTGGATCCTAGCCCCATTGAAGAAACATAGAAATGCCGTTTAGAAAAAGCACTCATTCTGCTTGTAGACCCAGCCAGGAATGGAAGAGTCTGGAATCCCATGCGCCATTCTGCAGCTTTCCAGCTCCCTCACACACTGGCAAAAGAAACATTCTCCTAGCTCCTTTCATTAGAAGCAGAAACACGTTTTGATCCTAGCCCCGTTGAAGAACCATAGAAATGCCGTTTAGAAAGAGCACTCATTCTGCTTATACACCCAACCAGGAATGGCCTAGCCTGGAATCCCCTGCACCATTCAGCATCTTTCCAGCCACGTCACACACTGGCAAAAGAAACTTTCTCCTAGCTCATTTCCTTTGAAGCAGAAACATGTTTTGATCCTGTCCCCATTGAGGAAACATAGAAATGCGGCTTAGAAAAAGCACTCATTCTGCTTATAAACCCAGCCAGGAATGGCCCAGCCTGGAAACCCCTGCACCATTCTGCATCATTCCAGCTGCGTCAAACAAAGGCAAAAGAAACTTTCTCCTATCTCCTTTCCTTTGAAGCAGAAACACGTTTTGATCCTAGCCCCATTGAAGAAAGACAGAAATGCCGTTTACAAAAAGTACTCATTCTGCTTATTGACCCAGCCAGGAATGGCCTAGCCCTGAATCCCATGCACCATTCTGCAATTATCCACCTGTGTCACACACTGGCAAAAGAAACATTTTCCCGGCTGGTTTCCTTTGAAGCACAAAAACGTTTTGATCCTAGCTCCATTGAGGAACCATAGAAATGCGGTTTAGCAAGAGCACTCTTTCGGCTTATTCACCCAACCAGGAATGGTCTAGCCTGGAATCCCATGAACCATTCTGCAGCTTACCAGCTGCGTCACACACTGCTAAAAGAAACATTCTCCTATCTACTTTCATTAGAAGCAGAAACACGTTTTGATCCTAGCCCCATTGAGGAACAATATAAATGCGGTATAGAAAAAGCACTCATTCTGCTTATACGCCCAGCCAGGAATGGCCTAACCTGGTATCCCTTGCACCATTCTGCATCTTTCCAGCTGCGTCACACACTGGCAAAAGAAACTTTCTCGTAGCTCCTTTCACATTAGAAGCAGAAACACGTTTTGATCCTAGCCCGATTGAGGAACCATAAGAACGCGGTTTAGAAAAAGCACTCATTCTGCTTATAGTCCCAGCCAGGAATGGCCTAGCCCTGAATCCCATGCACCATTCTGCAGCTTTCCAGCAGCGTCACACACTGGCAAAAGAAAGTTTCTCCTAGCTCCTTGCATTAGAAGCAGAAACTCGTTTTGTTCCTAGTCCCATTGAAGAAACGTAGAAATGAGGCTTCAAAAAATTATTCATTCTGCTTGTAGACCCAGTCAGGAATGGCGTAGCCTGGAATCCCCTGCACCATTCTGCATCTTTCCAGCTCCCTCAGACACTGGCAAAAGAAACTTTCTCCTAGCTCCTTTCCTTTGAAGCAGAAACACGTTTTCATCCTAGCCCCGTTGAGGAACCATAGAAATGCGCTTTAGAAAAAGCACTCATTCTGCTTATAGACCCAGCTAGGAATGGCCTAGCCCTGAATCGCATGCACCATTCTGTAGCTTTCCAGCCGCGTCACATACTGGCAAAAGAAACTTTCTCCCAGCTCCTTTCCTTTGAAGCAGAAACACGTTTTCATGCTTGCCCCATTGAACAACCATACAAATGCGTTTTAGAAACAGCACTCATTCTGCTTATAGACCCAGCCAGGAATGGCCTAGCCTGGAATCCCTTGCACCTTTCTGCAGCTTGCCTGCTGCGCAACACACTGGCAAAAGAAACTTTCTCATAGCTCCTCTCCTTTGAAGCAGAAACACATTTACATCCTGGCCCCATTGAAGAAGCATAAGAATGCGGTTTCAAAAAAGGAATCATTCTGCTTCCACACCCTGTCAGGAATGGCCTAGCCTGGAATCCCCTGCACCATTCTGCAGCTTTCCAGCTGCAACACACACTGGCAAAGGAAGCTTTCTCCTAGCTGCTTTCCTTGGAAGCCGAATCACGTTTTGATCCTAGCCCCTTTGAGCAAACATAGAAATGCGGTTTAGAAAAAGCACTCATTCTGCTTCCAGACCCAGTCACGAATGACCTAGCCCTGAATCCCATGCACCATTCTGCATCTTTCCAGCTCCCTCACACACTAGCAAAAGAAACTTTCTCCTAGCTCCTTTCCTTTGAAGCAGAAACACTATTGATCCCAGCCCCATTGAAGAAAGACAGAAATGTGGTTAAGAAAAAGCATTCATTCTGCTTGTAGACCCGGCCAGGAATGGCCTAGCCCTGAATCCCATGCACCATTCTGCAGCTTCCCAGCTGCGTCACACACTGGCAAAAGAAACTTTCTCCTATCTCCTTTGCTTTGAAGCAGAAACGCATTTTGATCCTGGCCCCATTGAGGAACCATAGAAATGCGGTTTAGAAAAAGCACTCATTCTGCTTATAGACTCAGCCAGGAATGGCCTAGCCTGGAATCCCATGCACCATTCTGCAGCTTTCCAGCCGCGTCACACACTGGCAAAAGAAACTTTCTCCTAGCTCCTTTCCTTTGAAGCAGAAACACGTTTTGAACCTAGCCCCATTGAAGATACACAGAAATGCGGTTTAGAAAAAGCACTCATTCTGCTTGTAGACCCAGCCAGGAACAACCTAGCCTGGAATCCCATGCACCATTCTGCAGCTTACCAGCTGCGTCACACACTGGCAAAAGAAACATTCTCCTAGCTCCTTTCATTAGAAGCAGAAACACGTTTTGAACCTAGCCCCATTGAAGAAACATAGAAATGAGGCTTCAAAAAATTACTCGTTCTGCTTATAGACCCAGTCAGGAATGGCCTAGCCTGGAATCCCATGTACCATTCTGCAGCTTTCCAGCTCCTTCACACACTGGCAAAAGAAACTTTCTCCTAGCGCAGTATCACACAGTATCACAGTATCACCAAGGTTGGAAGAGACCTCACAGATCATCAAGTCCAACCCTTTACCACAGTGCCCAAGGCTAGACCATGGCACCAAGTGCCACATCCAACCTTGCCTTGAACTGCCCCAGGGACGACGACTCCACCACCTCCCCAGGCGGCCCATTCCAGTGCCCAATGACTCTCTCAGTGAAGAACTTTCTCCTCACCTCGAGCCGAAATTTCCCCTGGTGCAGCCTGAGGCTGTGTCCTCTTGTTCTGGAGCTGGCCACCTGAGAGAAGAGAGCAACCTCCCCCTGGCCACAACCACCCTTCAGGTAGTTGTAGACAGCAATAAGGTCACCCCTGAGCCTCCTCTTCTCCAGGCTAAACAACCCCAGCTCCCTCAGCCTCTCCTCGTAGGGCTTGTGCTCGAGGCCTCTCACCAGCCTCGTCGCCCTTCTCTGGACACGCTCGAGCATCTCAGTGTCCCTCCTAAACTGGGGGGCCCAGAACTGAACGCAGTACTCGAGGTGTGGTCTGACCAGTGCAGAGTACAGGGGCAGAATGACCTCCCTGCTCCTGCTGACCACACCATTCCTGATGCAGGCCAGGATGCCACTGGCTCTCTTGGCCACCTGGGCACACTGCTGGCTCATGTTCAGGTGGGTATCAATCAGTACCCCCAGATCCCTCTCTGTCTGCCTGCTCTCCAGCCACTCCGACCCCAGCCTGTATCTCTGCATGGGGTTGTTGTGGCCAAAGTGCAGCATCCTGCACTTCGAGCTATTGAATGCCATCCCATTGGCCTCTGCCCATCTGTCCAGGCGGTCAAGGTCCCGCTGCAGAGCCCTTCTGCCCTCCAGCTCAGTCACATCTGCCCCCAGCTTAGTGTCATCTGCAAACTTGCTGATGACTGACTCGATGCCCTCATCCAGATCATCTATGAAGATGTTAAAGAGGATGGGGCCCAGCACAGATCCCTGAGGGACACCACTAGTGACTGGCCACCAGCTGGATGTGGCACCATTCACCACCACTCTCTGGGTCCGGCCCTCCAGCCAGTTCCTAACCCAGCACAGAGTGTTACCATCCAAGCCACGGGCTGACAGCTTAGCCAGCAGTTTGCTGTGGGGGACAGTGTCAAAGGCCTTGCTGAAGTCCAGATAGACCACATCCACAGGCCTCCCCACATCCACAAAGCGGGTCACCTGATCATAGAAGGAGATCAGGTTAGAAAGGCAGGATCTGCCCTTCCTAAACCCATGCTGGCTGGACCTGAGATCTTTGCCATCCCTCAGGTGCGCAGTTATTGGCCCCAAGAGAACCTGCTCCATCAGTTTCCCTGGCACTGAGGTCAGGCTGACGGGTCTGTAGTTTCCAGGTTCCTCCATCCGACCCTTCTTGTGGATGGGGACCACGTTGGCCATTTTCCAGTCTCCTGGGACCTCACCAGTGAGCCAGGACTGCTGGAAAATGATGGAGAGTGGCTTGGCCAGCTCAGCTGCCAGCTCTCTCAGCACCCTGGGATGGATCCCATCTGGTCCCATGGACTTGTGGGTGTCCAGATGACTCAGCAGGTCCTGAACTAATTCTTCATGAATTTCCAGGGGAACACACCGCTCCCCGACCCCATCCCCCAGTTCAAGAGGCCACTTGCCTCCTCCTCCTCCCTCCTTACTGTTGAAAACTGAGGCGAAGAAGGCATTCAGGACCTCTGCCTTTGCTTCATCATCAGTTATACTGTTCCCCTCCTGGTCCAGTAAGGAGTGGAGGCTCTTCTTGCCCTTCCTTTTAGCATTGATAAATTTATAAAAGTGTTTTTTGTTAACTTTCACGGAAGTGGCCCTCTCTAATTTTTCTCCTACATAGTCTGGCTACCTCCTTAAACACATCAGGAGAAGCCTTCCCCTCCTTCCAGAGGCGATACACCCTCTTTTTCTCCCCCACTTCCTTCAGGACCTCTTTGCTCATCCAGGCTGGTCGCCTCCCCCTGCGGCTCATCTTTCGGCACGTGGGAACTGCCAGTTCCTGTGCCTTCAAGAGCTCCTGTTTAAAGTAGGTCCAACCATCCTGGACTCCTTTGTTCTCAAGGACTGCTGCCCAGGGGACATTGGAAATAAGTTCCTTGAGCAAATTGAAGTTTGCCCTCCTAATGTCCAAGGTGCAGGTTTTGTTGAAGTGCCTCCCTACCTCCCTGTATATTGAAAACTCTACTAACTCGTGATCACTACACCCCAGGCAGCCTCCCACTATCACATCTCCTACCAGCCCTTCTCTGTTGGAGAGCAGCAGGTCAAGCTGAGCTTGACCCCTAGTAGGCTCGCTTAACAGCTGGGACATGAAGCTGTCCTCCATGCACTCCAGAAATCTCCTGGACTGCCTCCTCTCTGCTGAATTAAGTTCCCAGCAGATATCTGGCAGGTTAAAGTCACCCACAAGGACAAGATCTGAAGATCCTGAGACAGCCTCCAACTGTTTGTAAAATATCTCATCTGTTTCCTCATCCTGGTTGGGTGGTCTGTAACAGACTCCAACCAGGATGTCAGATTTATTAGTCCTACCTCTGATTTTAATCCACAAGGTCTCTACCCCTTCATCCCTCACTTCAAGCTCAATGGCATGGAGTGACTCCCTAATATACAGGGCCACCCCTCCTCCTCTTCTCCCTTGCCTATCTCTCCTGAAAAGGTTATATCCCTCCAGTATAACAGCCCAGTCATGCCTGTCGTCCCACCAAGTTTCTGAAATGGCAACTACATCGTAGTCCCCCTGGTGGACCAGGACTTCCAGTTCCTCCTGTTTGTTACCCAAGCTGCGTGCATTGGTGTAGATACACTTCAGCTGGGCTCTCGATTCAATTGTCCTTAGTTTCCTTCCATCTCTCTCCTTCTCAGAGAGAGTAATTGCCTCACCCACCCCCTTCAGACCTAGTTTAAAGCCCGCCTAATGAGCCCTGCCAACTCCGTTGCCAGGACTCTCCCGCCCTTCCTAGATAACTGCACCCCATCACAAGCCAGCAGGTCCGGCACAGTAAAAGTTCCCCCATGGTCAAAGAACCCAAAACGCCGCCGCTCGCACCATCCCTTCAGCCATTTGTTGATATCGTAGGTTCTGCTATTCCTCTCTGTGAACTCCCTTGCCACAGAGGGAACTGAGCAGAACACCACCTGCGCTCCCGCCCCATCTATCAATTTCCCCAGGGCTTTAAATTCCTTTTTAATTGCCCTGGTCCCCTTCTTTTCAATTTCGTCGCTGCCAGCCTGTATTACCAACAAGGGGTAATAATCAGAGGACTGGATTAGGTTAGGGATTCTCCTGGTGATGTCCCTAACCCGGGCACCAGGAAGGGAGCAGACCTCCCTGTGAGATGGGTCGGGACGACAAATGGGTCCCTCTGTCCCCCTCAAGATGGAGTCCCCGACAACTACAACTCTTCTCTTTTTCTTGTTTTTTGTGGAGCTAGTCACCACAGTTGGTGGTGACTGCTCCACCCTAGGCAATGTCTCAGTTGGAGGCTCCTCATTGCTCTCACCCTCTGTACCCTCTGCATGCAGCGCCTCATACTTGTTGCGCAAGGGCAGAGGAGGAGAAGGAGAGGGCCGGGGAGGATTTCCCTTACTACCCCTGACAGGGATCTGCACCCATCCCTCACTGTTTCCAGGGGCAGATTCCTTAGCAGGGGGGATCTGCAGAGCTGCACCCACAGATTCAGCTCCCTTTCATTCTCCCTTATTGACCTGAGCCTGGACACTTCGTCCTTCAGCTCGGCCACTTCATCTTTCAATTCCGCCACCAAGGTGAGAAGGAAGTTCACCTGCTCACACCTGGTGCAATTTTTCTCCCCTTCCCCTTCAGCAGCAAGTGAGAGGCTGTAGCACTCCCTGCATCCAGTGGCCTGGACTCCTGTGCTTTCCCAGGTCACGTCAGTCTGTGTGCACACGCTCCTCTTGCCCTTTGTAGCACGAGTGACAGGCATAGTGCCATAGTGCACAGTGATACTGACAGTCGGAAAGAGAAGGGAAAAAAAAAAAAAAACCAAAAAACAAACAATCTCCCAGCCGCAGCTAGGCTGGCTTTTCACTCTCTCGGCTCGGCAGCCAAAATGGCGGCCGACGCGGCACGCGGCGGGATTTTAAATCTCCCGCGGCTGACGTCACCAGCCCCGTCACAGTCTCACGCTGTATCGCGAGACCACAGCCCAGCCGTCCCCTCTGCTTACCTTATCGTGTCTCAGAACCACGGAGAGCAGCAAAACGGAGCAGCAAAATCGAACCCAGCAGCAACCCCCGCGGAGCTTTTCACTCTCTTGGCTCGGCAGCCAAAATGGCTTTCCTTTGAAGCAGAAAAACATTTTGATCCTAGCCCCATTGAGGTACAATAGAAATGCGGATTAGAAAGAGCACTCATTCTGCATATACGCCCAACCAAGAATGGCCTAACCTGGTATCCCACGCACCATTCTGCATCTTTCCAACTGCGTCACACACTGGCAAAAGAAACTTTCTCCTAAATCCTTTCATAAGAAGCAGAAACACATTTTGATCCTAGCCCCATTGAATAAAGACAGAAATGCGGTTTAGAAAAAGCACTTATTCTGCTTATAGACCCAGCCAGGAATGGCCTAGCCTGGAATCCCCTGCACCATTCTGCAGCTTTCCAGCAGCGCCACACACTGGCAAAAGAAACTTTCTCTTAGCTCCTTTCCTTTGAAGCAGAAACACGTTTTGATCCTGGCCCCATTGAGGAACCATAGAAATGCTGTTTAGAAAAAGCACTCATTCTGCTTATAGCCCAGCCAGGAATGGCCTAGCCTGGAATCCCCTGCACCATTCTGCAGCTTTCCAGCTCCCTCACACACTGGCAAAAGAAACTTTCTCCTAGCTCCTTTCCTTTGAAGCAGAAACACTTTTACATCGTAGCCCCATTGAAGAACCATAGAAATGCCGTTTAAAAAAGCACTCATTCTGCTTATAGCCCAGCCAGGAATGGCCTAGCCTGGAATCCCATGCACCATTCTGCATCTTTCCAGCTGCGTCACACACTGGCAAAAGAAACTTTCTCCTAGCTCCTTTCATTATAAGCAGAAACACGTTAAGATCCTAGCCCCATTGAAGAAAGACAGAAATGCGGTTTAGAAAAAGCATTTATTCTGCTTGTAGACCCAGCCAGGAATGGCCTAGCCCTGAATCCCCTGCACCATTCTGCATCGTTCCAGCTGCGTCAAACACAGGCAAAAGAAACAGTGTCCCAGCTCCTTTCCTTTGAAGCAGAAACACGTTATGATCCTAGACCCATTGAAGAAACATAGATATGAGGCTTCAAAAAATTACTCATTCTGCTTATAGACCCAGTCAGGAATGGCCTAGCCCTGAATCCCATGCACCATTCTGCAAATTTCCAGCTGCGTCACACACTGGCAAAAGAAATTTTCTCCTAGCTCCTTTCCTTTGAAGCAGAAACACGTTTGGATCCTAGCCCCATTGAAGAAACATACAGGCGCGGTTTGGAAAAAGCACTCATTCTGCATCCAGACCCAGTCAGGAATGGCCTAGCCTGGAATCCCCTGCACCATTCTGCAGCTTTCCAGCTCCCTCGCACACTGGCAAAAGAAACTTTCTCCTAGCTCCTTTCCTTTGAAGCAGAAACACCTTTTGATCCTAGCCCCATTGAGGAAACATAGAAATGCAGTTTAGAAAAAGAACTCATTCTGCGTCCAGACCCTGTCAGGAATGGCCTAGCTTGGAATCCCCTGCACCATTCTGCAGCTTTCCAGCTCCCTCACACACTGGCAAAAGAAACTTTCTCCTAGCTCCTTTCCTTTGAAGCAGAAACACTTTTTGATCATAGCCCCATTGAGGAAACATAGAAATGCGGTTTTGAAAAAGCACTCATCCTGCGTCCTGTCCCAGTCAGGAATGGCCTAGCCAGGAATCCCATGCACCATTCTGCAGCTTTCCAGCTGCGTCACACACTGGCAAAAGAAACTTTCTCCTAGCTCCTTTCCTTTGAAGCAGAAACACACTGTGACCCTAGCGCATTTGAACAACCATAAAAATGCCGTTTGGAAAAAGCACTCATTCTGCTTATAGACTCAGCCAGTAACAGCCAAGCCCAGAATCACACTTACTATTCTGCAGTTTTCCAGCTGTGTCACACACTGGCAAAAGAAACTTTCTCCTAGCTCCTTTCCTTTGAAGCAGAAATACATTTCGATCCTAGCCCCATTGAGCAAACATAGAAATGCCGTTTAGAAAAAGCAGTCATTCTGCTTATATACCCAGCCAGGAATGGCCTAGCCTGGAATCCCCTGCAGCATTCTACAGCTTTCCAGGTCCCTCACACACTGGCAAAAGAAACTTTCTCCTAGCCTCCTTTCTTGGAAGCAGAAACACGTTTTGATCCTAGCCCCATTGAAGAACCATACAAATGCGGTTTAGAAACAGCACTCATTCAGCTTAACTACCCAGGCAGGAATGGCCTGGCCTGGAACCCCCTGCACCGTTCTGCAGCTTTCCAGCTGCGGCACACACTGGCAACAGAAACTTTCTCCTAGCTCCTTTCCTTTGAAGCAGAAAGACGCTTTGATCCTCGCTCCTTTGAGGAACCATAGAAATCAGTACCCCCAGATCCCTCTCTGTCTGGCTGCTCTCCAGCCACTCCGACCCCAGCCTGTATCTCTGCATGGGGTTGTTGTGGCCAAAGTGCAGCACCCTGCACTTTGAGCTATTGAACCCCATCCCATT
Source organism: Pogoniulus pusillus (assembly GCF_015220805.1). Lineage (NCBI taxonomy): Eukaryota > Metazoa > Chordata > Aves > Piciformes > Lybiidae > Pogoniulus > Pogoniulus pusillus. Next base: position 36,857 of record NW_026974577.1, read on the forward strand.
GGCCTCTGCCCATCTGTCCAGGCGGTCAAGGTCCCGCTGCAGAGCCCTTCTGCCCTCCAGCTCAGTCACATCTGCCCCCAGCTTAGTGTCATCTGCAAACTTGCTGATGACTGACTCGATGCCCTCATCCAGATCATCTATGAAGATGTTAAAGAGGATGGGGCCCAGCACTGATCCCTGAGGGACACCACTAGTGACTGGCCGCCAGCTGGATGTGGCACCATTCACCACCACTCTCTGGGTCCGGCCCTCCAGCCAGTTCCTAACCCAGCACAGAGTGTTACCATCCAAGCCGCGGGCTGAACATGAGCCAGCAGTGTGCCCAGGTGGCCAAGAGAGCCAGTGGCATCCAGGCCTGCATCAGGAATGGTGTGGTCAGCAGGAGCAGGGAGGTCATTCTGCCCCTGTACTCTGCACTGGTCAGACCACACCTCGAGTACTGCGTTCAGTTCTGGGCCCCCCAGTTTAGGAAGGACACTGAGATGCTTGAGCGTGTCCAGAGAAGGGCGACGAGGCGGGTGAGAGGCCTCGAGCACAAGCCCTACGAGGAGAGGCTTAGGGAGCTGGGGTTGTTTAGCCTGGAGAAGAGGAGGCTCAGGGGTGACCTTATTGCTGTCTACAACTACCTGAAGGGTGGCTGTGGCCAGGAGGAGGTTGCTCTCTTCTCTCAGGTGGCCAGCTCCAGAACAAGAGGACACAGCCTCAGGTTGCGCCAGGGGAAATTTCGGCTCGAGGTGAGGAGAAACTTCTTCACTGAGAGAGTCATTGGGCACTGGAATGGGCTGCCTGGGGAGGTGGTGGAGTCGTCATCCCTGGGGCAGTTCAAGGCAAGGTTGGATGTGGCACTTGGTGCCATGGTCTAGCCTTGGGCACTGTGGTAAAGGGTTGGACTTGATGATCTGTGAGGTCTCTTCCAACCTTGGTGATACTGTGATACTGTGTGATACTGTGAAATGCGGTTTAGAAAAAGCACTCATTCTGCTTATAGACCCAGCCAGGAATGGCCTAGCCTGGAATCCCATGCACCATTCTACAGCTTTCCAGCTGTGTCACACACTGGCAAAAGAAACTTTCTCCTAGCTCCTTTCCTTTGAAGCAGAAACACCTTTTGATCCTAGCCCCATTGAGGAAACACAGAAATGCGGTTTAGAAAAAGCATTCATTCTGCTTCCAGACCCAGTCAGGAATGGCCTAGGCCGGAATCCCCTGCACCATTCTGCAGCTTTCCGGCTCCCTCACACACTGGCAGAAGAAACTTTCTCCTAGCTCCTTCCCTTTGAAGCAGAAACACGTTTTGATCCTGGCCCCATTGAAGAAACATAAAAAAGAGGCTTCAAAAAAGGACTAATTCTGCTTACACACCCAGATAGGAACAGCCTAAACTGGAATCCCCGACACCATTCTGCAGCTTTCCAGCTGCGTCACACACTAGCAAAAGAAACTTTCTCCTAGCTCCTTTCCTTTGAAGCAGAAACACGTTTTGATCCAAGCGCCATTGAACAACCATAAAAATGCTGTTTAGAAAAAGCACTCATTCTTCTTATACACCCAGCCAGGAATGGCCTAGCCTGGAATCCCATGCACCATTCTGCACCTTTCCAGCTCCCTCACGCACTGGCAAAAGAAACTTTCTCCCAGCACCCTTCCTTTGAAGCAGAAACACATTTTGATCCTAGCGCCATTGAACAACCATAAAAATGCCATTTAGAAAAAGCAATCATTCTGCTTCCAGACCCTGCCAGGAATCGCCTAGCCTGGAATCCCCTGCACCATTCTGCAGCTTTCCAGCTGCGTCATACACAGGCAAAAGAAACTTTCTCCCAGCTCCTTTCCTTTGAAGCAGAAACACGTTTTGATCCTAGCCATATTGAGGAACCATAAAAATGCGGTTTAGAAAAAGCATTCATTCTGCTTATACACCCAGCCAGGAATAGCCTAGCCTGGAATCCCCTGCACCATTCTGCAGCTTTCCAGATTCGTCACACACTGGCATAAGAAACTTTCTCCTAGCTCCTTTCCTTTGTAGGAGAAACACGTTTTGATCCTAGCCCCATCGAGGAAACGTAGAAATGCCTTTTAGAAAAAGCATTCATTCTGCTTCCAGACCCAGTCAGGAATGGCCTAGGCCAGAATCCCCTGCACCATTCTGCAGCTTTCCGGCTCCCTCACCCAGTGGCAAAAGAAACTTTCGCCTAGCTCCTTTCCTTTGAAGCAGAAACACTTTTTGATCCTAGCCCTATTTAGGAAACATAGAAATGCGGTTTAGAAAAAGCACTCATTCGGATTATAGACCCAGGCAGGAATAGCCAAGCCCTGATTCACAAGCACCATTCTGCAGATTTCCTGCTCCCTCACACACCGGCAAAAGAAACTTTCTCCCAGCTCCTTTCCACTGAAGCAGAAACACATCTTGATCCAAGCCCCATTTAGGAGCCAAATAGGGTTTAGAAACAGCACTCATTCTGCTTATATACCCAGCCAGGAATGGCCTAGCCCTGAATAACGTGCACCATTCTGCAGCATTCCAGCTCCCTCACACATTGGCAAAAGAAACTTTCTCCTAGCTCCTTCCCTTTGAAGCAGAAACACGTTTTGATCCTGGCCCCATTGAAGAAACATAGAAAAGAGGCTTCAAAAAAGGACTCATTCTGCTTACACACCCAGATAGGAACGGCCTAAACTGGAATCTCCGACACCATTCTGCAGCTTTCCAGCTGCGTCACACACTAGCAAAAGAAACTTTCTCCCAGCTCCTTTCCTTTGAAGCAGAAACACATTTTGATCCTAGCGCCATTGAACAACCATAAAAATGCTGTTTAGAAAAAGCACTCATTCTGCTTATACACCCAGCCAGGAATGGCCTAGCCTGGAATCCCATGCACCATTCTGCAGCTTTCCAGCTCCCTCACGCACTGGCAAAAGAAACATTCTCCTAGCTCCTTTCCTTTGAAGGAGAAACACCTTTTAATCCTAGCCCCATTTAGGAAAAATAGAAATGCGGTTTAGAAAAAGCAATCATTCTGCTTTTACACCCAGCCAGGAATGGCCTAGCCTGGAATCCCCTGCACCATTCTGCAGCTTTCCAGATTCGTCACACACTGGCAAAAGAAACTTTCTCCTTGCTCCTCTCCTTTGCTGCAGAAATACGTTTTGATCCTAGCCCAATTGAGGAGCCAAACAAATGCGGTCTAGAAACAGCATTCATTCTGCTTATAGACCCAGCCAGGAATGGCCTAGCCTGGAATCCCCTGCACCATTCTGCAGCTTTCCAGCTCCCTCATACACTGGAAAAAGAAACTTTCTCCTAGCTCCTTTCCTTTGTAGGAGAAACACATTTTGATCCGAGCCCCATCGAGGAAACATAGAAATGCCGTTTAAAAAAAGCATTCATTCTGCTTCCAGACCCAGTCAGGAATTGCCTAGGCCGGAATCCCCTGCACCATTCTGCAGCTTTCCGGCTCCCTCACACAGTGGCAAAAGAAACTTTCGCCTAGCTCCTTTCCTTTGAAGCAGAAACACTTTTTGATCCTAGCCCCATTTAGGAAACATAGAAATACGGTTTAGAAAAAGCACTCATTCTGATTATAGACCCAGCCAGGAATAGCCTGGCCCTGATTCACAAGCACCATTCTGCAGATTTCCTGCTCCCTCACACACCGGCAAAAGAAACTTTCTCCTAGCTCCTTCCCTTTGAAGCAGAAACACGTTTTGATCCTGGCCCCATTGAAGAAACATAGAAAAGAGGCTTCAAAAAAGGACTCATTCTACTTACACACCCAGATAGGAACGGCCTAAACTGGAATCCCCGACACCATTCTGCAGCTTTCCTGCTGCGTCACACAATGGTAAAAGAAACCTTCTCCTAGCTCCTTTCCTTTGAAGCTGAAACATGCTTTGATCCTAGCCCCATTGAAGAAACAAAGAAATGAGGCTTCAAAAAAGGACTCATTCTGCTTCCAGACCCTGTCAGGAATGGCCTAGCCTGGAATCCCCTGCACCATTCTGCAGCTTTCCAGCTCCGTCACACACTGGCAAAAGAAACTCTCTCCTAGCTCTTTTCCGTTGAAGCAGAAACACGTTTATATCCCAGTCCCCTTTGAGCAAACATAGGAATGTGGTATAGAAAAAGCACTCATTCTGCATATAGACCCAGCCAGGAATGGCCTGGCCTGGAATCTCCTGCACCTTTCTGCAGCTTTCCAGCCCCCTGACACTCTGGCAAAAGAAACTTTCTCCTAGGTCCTTTCCTTTGAAGCAGAAACACGTTTACATCCTAGCCCCATGGAAGAACCATAGAAATGCCGTTTAGAAAAAGCACTCATTCTGCTTATAGACCCAGCCAGGAATGGCCTAGCCTGGAATCCCCTGCACCGTTCTGCAGCTATCCAGCTCCCTCACACACTGGCAAGAGAAACTCTCCCCTAGCTCCTTTCCATTGAAGCAGAAACATGTTTTGATCCTAGCCCCATTGAAGAAACATAGAAATTAGGCTTCAAAAAAGGACTCATTCTGCATCCTGACTCTGTCAGGTAAGGCCTAGCCTGGAATCCCCTGCACCATTCTGCAGCTTTCCAGCTCCCTCACGCACTGGCAAGAGAAACTTTATCCTAGCTCCTTTCCTTTGAAGCAGAACCACATTTGCTTCCTAGCCCCATGGAAGAACCGTAGAAATGCCATTTAGAAAAAGCACTCTTTCTGCTTATAGACCCAGCCAGGAAAGGCCTAGCAGGGAATCCCATGCACCATTCTGCATCGTTCCAGCTGCGTCACACACTGGCAAAAGAAACTTTCTCCTAGCTCCTTTCCTTTGAAGCAGAAACACATTTTGATCTTAGCCACACTGAAGAAACATACTAATGCGGTTTAGAAACAGAAATCTTTCTGCTTGGATACCCAGCCAGGAATGGCCTAGACTGGAATCCCCTGCGCCATTCTGCAGCTTTCCAGCTCCCTCACACACTGGCAAAAGAAACTTTCTCCTAGCTCCTTTCCTTTGAAACAGAAACACGTTTACATCCTAGCCCCATGGAAGAACCATAGAAATGCCGTTCAGAAAAAGCAATCCTTCTGCTTATAGACCCAGCGAGGAATGGCATAGCCTGGAATAACCTGCACCATTCTGCAGCTTTCCAGCTCCTTCACACGCTGGCAAAAGAAACTTTCTCCTAGCTCCTTTCCTTTGAAGCAGAAACAACTTTACGTCCTGGCCCCGTTGAAGAACCATAGAAACGCCGTTTAGAAAAAGCATTCATTCTGCTTATAAACCCAGGCAGGAATGGCCTAGCCTGGAATCCCCTGCACCATTCTGCAGCTATCCAGCTCCCTCACACACTGGCAAGAGAAACTTTCTCCTAGCTCCTATCCTTTGAAGCAGAAACACGTTTACATCGTAGCCCCATTGAAGAACCGTAGAAAAGACGTTTAGAAAAAGCACTCCTTCTGCTGATAGACCAGGCCAGGAATGGCCTAGCCTGGAATCCCCTGCACCGTTCTGCATCTCTCCAGCTCCCTCACACACTGGCAAAAGAAACTTTCTCCTAGCTCCTTTCCTTTGAAGCAGAAACATGTTTACATCCTCGCCCCATGGAAGAACCATAGAAATGCCGTATAGAAAAAGCACTCATTCTGCTTATAGACCCAGCCAGGAATGGCCTAGCCTGGAATCCCCTGCAACATTCTGCAGCTTTCCAGCTCCCTCACACACTAGCAAAAGAAACATTCTCCTAGCTCCTTTCCATGGAAGCAGAAACACTTTTACATCCTACCCCCATTGAAGAACCATTGAAATGCCAATTAGAAAAAGCAGTCATTCTGCTTATAGACCCAGCCAGGAATGGCCTAGCCTGGAATCCCCTACACCATTCTGCAGCTTTCCAGCTCCCTCACACACTGGCAAAAGAAACTCTCTCCTAGCTCCTTTCCGTTGAAGCAGAAACACGTTTATATCCCAGCCCCATTGAAGAACCATAGAAATGACACCTAGAAAAAGCACTCATTCTGCATATAGACCCAGCCAGGGATGGCCTAGCCTGGAATCTCCTGCACCGTTCTGCAGCTTTCCCGCTCCCTCACACACTAGCAAAAGAAACTTTCTCCCAGCTCCTTTCCTTTGAAGCAGAAACACGTTTACATCCTGGCCCCATTGAAGAACCATAGAAATGCCGTTTAGGAAAAGCACTCATTCTGCTTATAGACCCAGCCAGGAATGGCCTAGCCTGGAATCCCATGCACCATTCTGCAGCTTCCCAGCCCCCTTACACTCTGGCAAAAGAAACTTTCTCCTAGGTCCTTTCCTTTGAAGCAGAAACACGTTTACATCCTAGCCCCATGGAAGAACCATAGAAATGACGTATAGAAAAAGCACTCATTCTGCTTATAGACCCAGCCAGGAATGGCCTAGCCTAGAATCCCCTGCGCCATTCTCAAGCTTTCCTGATCCCTCACACACTGGCAAAAGAAACTTTCTCCTAGCTCCTTTCCTTTGAAAAAGAAACACGTTTACATCCTAGCCCAATGGAAGAACCATAGAAATGCCGTTTAGAAAAAGCACTCATTCTGCTTATAGAATCAGCCAGGAATGGCCTAGCCTGGAATCCCCTGCACCATTCTGCAGCTTTCTAGCTCCCTCACACACTTGCAAAAGAAACTTTCTCCTAGCTCCTTTCCTTTGAAGCAGAAATACGGTTACATCCTACCCCCTTTGAAGAACCATAGAAATGACGTTTAGAAAAAGCAATCCTTCTGCTTATAGACCCAGCGAGGAATGGCATAGCCTGGAATCCCCTGCACCGTTCTGCAGCTTTCCAGCTCCCTCACACACTGGCAAAGGAAACTCTCTCCTAGCTCCTTTCCGTTGAAGCAGAAACACGTTTATATCCCAGCCCCATTGAAGAACCTGTGATGGTTTGGGGGTTACCCCGCCCCCCCACACTTTTGAATTTGCCCCAGCTAACTCAGACGGACCCTGGGAATATAGATGAAGCAATTTATTTACAGCTAGCAGAATTTACAAGCAGCTATTTACAATATATACAGTTATATACAATTATATACAGAAATATACAAAGGATAAACAATACAAAAACACAACTCCCCTCCCAGAAACCTGAGTCCCCAGGAGGGGCTCTCAAACCACCCCAACACCTCCCCCCGGCCCTCTCAACCTTGCCCCAGTTCTCAGGAAGAAAAGAGGTGCAGCCAAGAGGTTAGGGAGCAAGGTTAGTAGGAGCAGGGTTAATGAGATGTTACCAGGTCTAAGGCAAAAGCAAGAGTGAGAAACAAAATGGAGAAAAAGTCTTTCTTCTTCCCAGAGTTCTCAGCGAGACTGTGAGAGAAGTTGACATCAATTGTTTTTCATTTCACTGCCCGTTATCTAGTTCTGTTACCAAAACATTCTAGCTTGCTTCAAACTAGCACAATCCACCCCTTGTCTACTTCGCTCAGAGTATCGCTGAGAATTATCCAATCTAATCTAAACTAATATTTACACTAAAACAATATATACAAGTTCAGTTCACACTTCAATCAGATGTAGGTGATTCAAAAGCTCAGAACAGGGACTCCCAGGTGATGTTGCGTTCGTGCTCACGTACTGTAGATTCTATCGTAGATTCTCTCAGTGTTGGGCGCCGATGTTACCTAGAACAGAAAACTCCTAACAGTTTGAATTTAAACTCTCTCAGCTAAGGTTAAATTTCTCTGTGGAATACACTGGATTTCACCATTCTCCTGCATTACCCAGTATGTATGACCAGGACCTTCAGCAGAAACCACCCCTCGGACAGGTTTCCCTTCGCCCGAAGGAGAAAATACCCAAACAGTTTTCCCTAACAGATTCTTTTCACGTACAACAGGAACTTTATCACCGTCTACTGTTTGGACCAAATCTAATTGTGCAGGTCCTGCTCTGTTTACTGAACCTCTACTATTTACCAACCAGGTAGCTTGTGCTAAATGTTTGTCCCAGTTTTTTAGAGTTCCACCCCCCATGGCTTTTAGGGTGGTTTTCAGCAAACCGTTGTAGCGCTCAACCTTCCCTGAAGCTGGTGCGTAGTAGGGTATGTGATAGATCCATTCAATACCATGCTCTTTGGCCCAATTTTTCACAAGATTATTCTTGAAATGAGTACCATTGTCTGACTCGATTCTCTCTGGAGTTCCATGTCTCCACAAGATTTGTCTCTCCAAACCAACAATGGTGTTACGTGCAGTAGCATGTGGAACTGGATAGGTTTCCAACCATCCAGTGCTGGCTTCTACCATCGTTAGCACATACTGCTTGCCAGAACGAGATCGAGGTAAAGTGATGTAGTCAATCTGCCAGGCTTCACCATACTTGTACTTTGACCATCTCTCACCATACCATAAGGGCTTGATTCGCTTAGCCTGCTTAATAGCAGCACAAATGTCACAGTCATAGATGACTTGGGTGATAGCGTCCATGGATAAGTCAATTGACCTATCGCGAGCCCATCGGTATGTTCCATCTCTGCCTTGATGTCCAGATGAGTCATGGGCCCACCGAGCTAAGAACAGCTCACCTCGGTGTTTCCAATCAAGGTCAATGTCAAGTTCAGAGTTGGTATCAGCTTGAGCAATCTTAGCAGCTTGATCTGCCTTCTGATTATGTTGATGTTCCTCAGTTGCTCTGCTCTTAGGCATGTGTGCATCTACGTGCCGCACCTTCACTGGAGTTTTCTCCAGCCGTGCATCAATGTCCTGCCATAGATCAGCACACCAAATAGGCTTTCCTTTCCTCTGCCAACCATTCTTCTTCCAGTCCTTTAGCCAACCCCATAGAGCATTGGCTACCATCCACGAGTCGGTGTAGAGGTAAAGGATAGGCCAATTCTCACGTTCAGCCACATCAAGAGCAAGTTGAACAGCTTTTACCTCAGCGAACTGACTGGATTCTCCTTCTCCATCTTTCGTTTCGGTAACTCTCCTGGTTGGACTCCAAACCGCTGACTTCCATATTCGCTTGTTCCCAACAAGACGACAGGAACCATCTGTGAACAAAGCATAGTTCTTTTCCTGATCAGAGAGATCACCATAGGGAGGAGCTTCCTCAGCACGAGTTATTTTCTCCTCTGGAGGTTTGGAACAGTCTGTGCCTTCCGGCCAGTTGGTGATCACCTCCACCAGACCAGGTCGGTCAAGATTACCCATTCGTGCTCGCTGGGTTATCAAAGCCATCCATTTAGACCAGGTTGCATCTGTAGCATGATGCGGTGATGAACCTTTGCCCTTGAACATCCAGTTAAGAACTGGCAGTCTAGGAGCTAAAAGCAATTGTGACTCAGTTCCAATCACTTCAGAAGCTGCTTTCACTCCCTCATAGGCTGCTAGAATCTCTTTCTCAGTTGCAGTGTAATTTGTCTCTGAACCTCTGTAACAACGTCCCCAGAAACCAAGTGGACGACCACGTGTCTCATTTGGAGCTCTCTGCCAAAGACTCCAAGTTGGACCATTGTCACTGGCAGCCGTGTACAGAATGTTTTTAATGTCCGGACCAGATCTCACAGGACCCAAGCCCACTGCATGGACTACTTCTCGCTTGATCTGATCAAAGGCTGCTTGTTGTTCAGGTCCCCACTCGAAATTGTTTCTCTTACGAGTCACATCATGCAGAGGTTTGACAATCTGACTGAAACCAGGAATGTGTAGTCTCCAAAATCCCACCACACCAAGGAAAGCAAGTGTGTCCTTCTTACTGGTGGGAACTGCCATGGTAGAGACTTTGTTGATCACATCCTGAGGAATGTAACGGCGACCATCCTGCCACCGCACTCCCAGAAACTGAATTTCCTTGGCAGGTCCTTTGACCTTGTCTCTCTTAATGGCAAAACCTGCTTGCAGCAGAATGTCAATGATTTTGTTACCTTTCTCGAAGACTTCCTCAGCAGTTTGGCCCCACACAATGATGTCGTCGATGTACTGGATGTGCTCTGGAGCTTTACCTTTCTCCAGTGCATTGTGGATGACTGAGTGACAGATGGTTGAGCTGTGTTTCCACCCCTGAGGCAAACGGTTGAACTGGTACTGGATTCCTCTCCAGGTGAATGCAAACTGAGGCCTGCACTCCTTTGCTATGGGAATAGAGAAGAAAGCATTAGCAATGTCTATGGTTGCATACCACTTAGCCTCCTTCGATTCCAGCTCGTACTGGAGCTCCAGCATGTCCGGCACAGCTGCACTCATGGGTGGCGTCACCTCGTTGAGGGCACGGAAGTCAACTGTCAGTCTCCAGTCGCCCGTCGGTTTACGCACAGGCCAGATGGGACTGTTGAAAGGTGAATGAGCTTTCTCGATGACAGCCTGACTCTCCAATTGACGAATCAGCTGATGAATGGGCAACAAAGAGTCACGGTTAGTTCTGTACTGCCTATGATGAACAGTTTGAGTTGCAATTGGCACTTCCAGGTCCTCTATGTCATGATGTCCCACAACTGCAGATTCATCAGAAAGTTCAGGTCTAACAGACAATTTCAATTTATCATCCTCAATCTCTACAGATGCTATTCCAAAAGCCCATTTATGACCCTTAGGATCTTTGAAACAACCTTGTCTCAAAAAGTCAATTCCCAGAATGCAAGGCGCATCAGGACCAGTTACAATAGTATGTGTCTTCCACTCTTTACCAGTTAAACTGATCTCAGCCTGTATTTTAGTTAACTCTTGAGATCCACCAGTGATTCCAAAGATAGAAATGGACTCTGTCCCTTTGCAATTGGATGGCAATAAAGTACACTGAGCACCTGTGTCAACTAAAGCCCTGTATTTCCGAACTCTTGAACTGCCAGGCCACCTAATGAATACATTCCAATAGATTCGGTTCTCTCCACTATCCCTTTCCTCCTCCTGGCTGGAGGCAGGGCACCCCTAATGCTGAACATGGCATGTGGGGTGTACACAATGATTGGTGTTGTTGTGAGAGGAACTGCAACTGTTGGAACAATTGCAGTTGCTCTCGGGAGCTGAAGAAGTGACAGCTACTTTCCTGGCATTATTGCCTCTGTTTCTGCCACTCTGCAGATCCCTGACTCTCTTTGAAAGAGCTGAAGTAGGTTTACCATCCCATTTGTTCATGTTCTCACCGTATGTGTCACGCAGAAGTATCCACAGTGACGCACGTGACTGCTGCTGTCTGGGTGGAATTTGTCTCCTCCTAGGCTGGAATTGCCTTGCAGGAGGTGGGCGTCTGTTCCTGACTGCAGAAACATGCACCCATTCAGATGATGCAGGAATGGTATCCTTTACCAGATTGGTAATGTTTTTAAGATCCTCCTTCAGTTCTTTCATGCTCTCTTTGATGCCATCTCTTATACCATCTTTAAGCTCTGTAGTCATGGTCTTTATGGCACAGATTATACCAGAATGGGACAAGCTGTCCTCAATCTGCCTGAGCTGGTCAGTGAATTCACCAACAGTGAAAGATCTTCCATTATCACTCCTTGCTAGAAATTTACTGGCCAAGATGTTAGCATAGGATGAAGGAGCAAGCTTAATAAGCTTCTTCATGAGACCTGTTCCCAAAGGAATATCGTCAGGCTCATGAGTGCCATGATCTCCATAAAGCACTTCCTTCACAGCAAACTCCTTCAGAAGCTTAATTCCCTGCTCAACGGTGTTCCACTTCTTGGCAGCCCATGGCAAATCATCTCGGGAAGGATATCTCATAGCCACAGCCAACAAAAGGCGTGTCCACAAGCTAACCCTACCAAGAGGACTTGCCAGGTGTTTGTCCACTCCACTCTCCTTAGTGAGTGGTCCCAGCTGCTTGGCAGACTTGTCTCCTACCTGCAGAGCATTAGCACCAATGCCACGGCATCTCACTAGCCAGCTTAAGATTGGCTCACCTGATTCTCTTGTGTATTCCTTCCTAACTTCCCTGACCTCTCTGAGTGGATCCTTGGAGCCTTGGATGTCATCTTCCTCCTCCTCTTCCTGTTGTTCTGGTGGTGCCTGGCCTAACACAATCTTCCTCATAGCACTCCTAAACTCATGGGAACCATCCTCTCTCCTGGCAGCTAACCTCACAGCACTCCTCTCACTTGAGTATTGTTGTCTCAGCACATCTACAAGGTCTCGCAGACTAACTGCCTCCTCTTCCTCCTCTTGCTGCTGATCACCAGATGTCCCCTGTCTTACATCCTCCTGCGAACCACTCTTTGTCTTAGCTTTTGCCTTAGCAGGTGCCAGAAGGGCCTGAGCAGCAACAGACTTGGATGTGTCTGCTGGAGGATTTGAATCTTTAGGAGTCTGACCTGAAGGGTTTGAATCCTTAGGGGTCTGACCTGGAGCTTGTGAGTTCAAATCTGCCTTGCTTTTAACAGGAGGATTTTGGTTCTGGTCTGCTGGCTGGAGGTTTGAATTAGCTGAGCTGGTGTCATTAGGATTTGGACTGACTGGGCTAGCGTTACCAGCACTAGTGGGATTGTTTGCCTGTCCTCCTGGGATGCCTGCCAACCCTGAGGTGTTTTCATTTTTGCTAGGAACATTCTGATTTTGGGTATTTGCCTGTGCTCCTGAGGCTCCTGCTAAACTCTGTGGCTTGTTTTGGTTATCCTTATCATTGTTTACGTTAGTGGCGGGAACATTGGCTGTGTTCCCAGCACTTGGAGAAGGAGGGGCAGAGGCTGGCAAGGGGGAAGCCGATGACTGTGTTCCCTTGTTTTGCTGTGAAAGAGACTGCTTCTGAGACACAGAATTTTTCCTAGCTCTTACAGAAACTGGTTTTGAATTTTTCACCAATAATGCCAAAATTAATATGAGTATTAAAATCATGAGGCAAATATTAAAAATTGTGAGAAGAAAAACAGTTTTACACGAGCATGTACCTATGCAAACAGTTGGAATTCCTGTCTTTGGCTGAATAACTCTCATTAGAGCCATATTTAAAGCAGAATTTCCATTGATTGTGACATTATTAACCAGAGCTCCTGTAATGTCCTTGGTAATATTCTCAGAGATATTAAAACCAGCATAACCAAGAATAAAATCACCCCAGCTCCAGAACATATCTGAAACCTTAGCTTTAGCCTTATTATAAGCCAGATCAATGAAATAAGCAACAATTTGAGCTTTTATCCAATTAAATGTCAAGAAAACAAAACCAGACCAGAGCAATGCACCAACCAAATACAATAGCTGCTTGATTAGCTTCATCTTAATTCCCAGACCTAATTTCCACTCACTGAAATATCTAGCCCCACGTTGGGCGCCAATTAAAAATGTGATGGTTTGGGGGTTACCCCGCCCCCCCACACTTTTGAATTTGCCCCAGCTAACTCAGACGGACCCTGGGAATATAGATGAAGCAATTTATTTACAGCTAGCAGAATTTACAAGCAGCTATTTACAATATATACAGTTATATACAATTATATACAGAAATATACAAAGGATAAACAATACAAAAACACAACTCCCCTCCCAGAAACCTGAGTCCCCAGGAGGGGCTCTCAAACCACCCCAACACCTCCCCCCGGCCCTCTCAACCTTACCCCAGTTCTCAGGAAGAAAAGAGGTGCAGCCAAGAGGTTAGGGAGCAAGGTTAGTAGGAGCAGGGTTAATGAGATGTTACCAGGTCTAAGGGAAAAGCAAGAGTGAGAAACAAAATGGAGAAAAAGTCTTTCTTCTTCCCAGAGTTCTCAGCGAGACTGTGATAGAAGTTGACATCAATTGTTTTTCATTTCACTGCCCGTTATCTAGTTCTGTTACCAAAACATTCTAGCTTGCTTCAAACTAGCACAGAACCATAGAAATGACACCTAGAAAAAGCACTCATTCTGCATATAGACCCAGCCAGGAATGGCCTAGCCTGGAATCTCCTGCACCGTTCTGCAGCTTTCCAGCCCCCTCACACTCTGGCAAAAGAAACTTTCTCCTAGGTCCTTTCTTTTGAAGCAGAAACACGTTTACATCCTAGCCCCATGGAAGAACCATAGAAATGCCGTTTAGAAAAAGCACTCATTCTGCTTATAGACCCAGCCAGGAATGGCCTAGCCTGGAATCCCCTGCACCATTCTGCAGATTTCCAGCTCCCTCACGCACTGGCAAGAGAAACTTTATCCTAGCACCTTTCCTTTGAAGCAGAAACACATTTGCATCCTAGCCCCATGGGAGAACCGTAGAAATGCCATTTAGAAAAAGCACGCATTCAGCTTATAGACCCAGCCAGGAATGGCCTACCCTAGAATCCCCTGCAGCATTCTGCAGCTTCCCAGCTCCCTCACACACTGGCAAAAGAAACTTTCTCCTAGCTCCTTTCCTTTGAAGCAGAAATACGTTTACATCCTACCCCCTTTGAAGAACCATAGAAATGACGTTTAGAAAAAGCCAAACTTCTGCTTATAGACCCAGCGAGGAATGGCCTAGCCTGGAATCCCCTGCACCATTCTGCAGCTTTCCAGCCCCCTCACACTCTGGCAAAATAAACTTTCTCCTAGCTCCTTTCCTTTGAAGCAGAAACACCTTTACATCGTAGCCCCATTGAAGAACCATAGAAAAGATGTTTAGAAAAAGCGCTCTTTCTGCTTATAGACCCAGCCAGGAATGGCCAAGCCTGGAATCCCCTGCACCGTTCTGCATCTCTCCAGCTCCCTCACACACTGGCAAAAGAAACTTTCTCCTAGCTCCTTTCCTTTGAAGCAGAAACATGTTTACATCCTAGTCCCATGGAAGAACCATAGAAATGCCGTATAGAAAAAGCACTCGTTCTGCTTATAGACCCAGCCAGGAATGGCCTAGCCTGGAATCCCCTGCAACATTCTGCAGCTTTCTAGCTCCCTCACACACTAGCAAAAGAAACTTTCTCCTAGCTCCTTTCCTTTGAAGCAGAAACACCTTTTGATCCTATCCCCTTTGAAGAACCATAGAAATGCCGTTTAGAAAAAGCACTCATTCTGCTTATAGTCCCAGCCAGGAATGGCCTAGCCTGGAATCCCCTGCACCATTCTGCAGCTTTCCAGGTCCATCACACACTGGCAAAAGAAACTCTCTCCTAGCTCCTTTCCATTGAAGCAGAAACACATTTTGATCCTAGCCCCATTGAAGAAACATAGAAATTAGGCTTCAAAAAAGGACTCATTCTGCATCCTGACTCTGTCAGGTAACGCCTAGCCTGGAATCCCATGCACCATTCTGCATCGTTCCAGCTGCGTCACACACTGGCAAAAGAAACTTTCTCCTAGCTCCTTTCCTTTGAAGCAGAAACACATTTTTGATCCTAGCCGCATTGAAGAAACATACTAAAGCGGTTTAGAAACAGAAATCTTTCTGCTTGTATACCCAGCCAGGAATGGCCTAGACTGGAATCCCCTGCACCATTCTGCAACTTTCTTGCTCCCTCACACACTGGCAAAAGAAACTTTCTCCTAGCTCCTTTCCTTTGAAGCAGAAACACGTTTACATCCTATCCCCATTGAAGAACCATAGAAATGGCGTCTAGAAAAAGCACTCATTCTGCTTATAGACCCAGCCAGGAATGGCCTAGCCTGGAATCCCCTGCACCGTTCTGCATCTCTCCAGCTCCCTCACACACTGGCAAAAGAAACTTTCTCCAAGCTCCTTTCCTTTGAAGCAGAAACAAATTTTGATCTTAGCCACACTGAAGAAACATACTAATGCGGTTTAGAAACAGAAATCTTTCTGCTTGTATACCCAGCCAGGAATGGCCTAGACTGGAATCCCCTGCACCATTCTGCAACTTTCTTGCTCCCTCACACACTGGCAAAAGAAACTTTCTCCTAGCTCCTTTCCTTTGAAGCAGAAACACGTTTACATCCTACCCCCATTGAAGAACCATAGAAATGCCGTCTAGAAAAAGCACTCATTCTGCTTATAGACCCAGCCAGGAATGGCCTAGCCTGGAATCCCCTGCACCATTAAGCAGCTTTCCAGCTACCTCACACACTGGCAAAATAAACTTTCTCCTAGCTCCTTTACATTGAAGCAGAAACACGTTTACATCCCAGCCCCATTGAAGAACCATAGAAATGACACCTAGAAAAAGCACTCATTCTGCTTATAGACCCAGCGAGGAATGGCCTAGCCTGGAATCCCCTGCAACATTCTGCAGCTTTCCAGCTCCCTCACACACTAGAAAAAGAAACTTTCTCCTAGCTCCTTTCCTTTGAAGCAGAAACACCTTTTGATCCTATCCCCTTTGAAGAACCATAGAAATGCCGTTTAGAAAAAGCATTCATTCTGCTCATAGACCCAGCCAGGAATGGCCTAGCCTGGAATCCCCTGCACCATTCTGCATCTCTCCAGCACCCTCACACACTGGCAAAAGAAACTTTCTCCTAGCTCCTTTCCTTTGAAGCAGAAACACGTTTTCATCCTAGCCCCATGGAAGAACCATAGAAATGCCGTATAGAAAAAGCACTCATTATGCTTATAGACCCAGCCAGGAATGGCCTAGCCGGGAATCCCCTGCAACATTCTGCAGCTTTCCAGCTCCCTCACACACTAGAAAAAGAAACTTTCTCCTAGCTCCTTTCCTTTGAAGCAGAAACACCTTTTGATCCTATCCCCTTTGAAGAACCATAGAAATGCCGTTTAGAAAAAGCATTCATTCTGCTTATAGACCCAGCCAGGAATGGCCTAGCCTGGAATCCCCTGCACCATTCTGCAGCTTTCCAGCTCCCTCACACACTGGCAAAAGAAACTTTCTCCTAGCTCCTTTCCTTTGAAGCAGAAACACATTTACATCCTAGCCCCACTGGAAGAACCATAGAAATGCCGTTTAGAAAAAGCATTCATTCTGCTTATAGACCCAGCCAGGAATGGCCTAGTCTGGAATCCCCTGCACCATTCTGCAGCTTTCCAGCTCCCTCACACACTGGCAAAAGAAACTTTCTTCTAGCTCCTTTCCTTTGAAGCAGAAACACCTTTTGATCCCAACCACTTTGAAGAAGCATAGAAATGCAGTTTAGAAAATGCACTCATTCTGCTTATAGACCCAGCCAGGAATGGCCTAGCCTGGAATCCCCTGCACCGTTCTGCAGCTTTCTAGCTCCCTCACACACTGGCAAAAGGAACTCTCTCCTAGCTCCTTTCCTTTGAAACAGAAACACGTTTACATCCTAGCCCCACGGAAAAACCATAGAAATGCCGTTTAGAAAAAGCACTCATTCTGCTTATAGACCCAGCGAGGAATGGCATAGCCTGGAATGACCTGCACCATTCTGCAGCTTTCCAGCCCCCTCACACACTGGGAAAAGAAACTTTCTTCTAGCTCGTTCCCTTTGAATCAGAAACACGTTTACATCCTAGCCCCATGGAAGAACCATAGAAACGACGTTTAGAAAAAGCACTCATTCTGCTTATAGACCCAGCCAGGAATGGCCTAGCCTGGAATCCCCTGCACCATTCTGCAGCTTTCCAGCTCCCTCACACACTGGCAAAAGGAACGTTCTCCTAGCTCCTTTCCTTTGAAGCAGAAACACGTTTACATCCTAGCCCCATTGAAGAACCATAGAAATGCCGTTTAGAAAAAGCACTCATTCTGCTTATAGACCCAGCCAACTATGGCCTAGCCTAGAATCCCCAGCACCGTTCTGCAGCTTTCCAGCTCCCTCACACACTGGCAAAAGAAACTTTCTCCTAGCTCCTTTCCTTTGAAACTGAAACACGTTTGCATCCTAGCCCCATTGAAGAACCATAGAAATGCCGTTTAGAAAAAGCACTCATTCTGCTTAAAGACCCAGCCAGGAATGGCCTAGCCTGGAATCCCCTGCACCATTCTGCTGCTTTCCAGCTCCCTCACACTCTGGCAAAAGAAACTTTCTCCTAGCTCCTTTCCTTTGAAGCAGAAACACATTTACATCCTAGCCCCATTGAAGAACCATAGAAATGCCGTTTAGAAAAAGCACTCATTCTGCTTATAGACCCAGCCAGGAATGGCCTAGCCTGGAATCCCCTGCACCATTCTGCAGCTTTCCAGCTCCCTCACACACTGGCAAAAGAAACTTTCTCTAGCTCCTTTCCTTTGAAGCAGAAACACATTTACATCCTAGCCCCATTGAAGAACCATAGAAATGACGTTTAGAAAAAGCACTCATTCTGCTTATAGACCCAGCCAGGAATGGCCTAGCCTGGAATCCCCTGCACCGTTCTGCAGCTTTCCAGCTCCCTCACACACTGGCAAAAGAAACTTTCTCCTAGCTCCTTTCCTTTGAAGCAGAAACACTTTTACATCCTAGCCCCATGGAAGAACCATAGAAATGCCGTTTAGAAAAAGCACTCATTCTGCTTATAGACCCAGCCAGGAATGGCCTAGCCTGGAATCCCCTGCACCATTCTGCAGCTTTCCAGCTCCCTCACACACTGGCAAAAGAAACTTTCTCCTAGCTCCTTTCCTTTGAAGCAGAAACACTTTTACATCCTGCCGCCTTTGAAGAACCATAGAAATGACGTTTAGAAAAAGCACTCATTCTGCTTATAGACCCAGCCAGGAATGGCCTAGCCTGGAATCCCCTGCACCATTCTGCAGCTTTCCAGCTCCCTCACACACTGGCAAAAGAAACTTTCTCCTAGCTCCTTTCCTTTGAAGCAGAAACACGTTTACATCCTAGCCCCATTGAAGAACCATAGAAATGCCGTTTAGAAAAAGCACTCATTCTGCTTATAGACCCAGCCAGGAATGGCCTAGCCTGGAATCCCCTGCACCATTCTGCAGCTTTCCAGCTCCCTCACACACTGGCAAAAGAAACTTTCTCCTAGCTCCTTTCCTTTGAAGCAGAAACACTTTTACATCCTAGCCCCTTTGAAGAACCATAGAAATGCCTTTTAGAAAAAGCACTCATTCTGCTTATAGACCCAGCCAGGAATGGCCTAGCCTGGAATCCCCTGCACCATTCTGCAGCTTTCCAGCTCCCTCACACACTGGCAAAAGAAACTTTCTCCTAGCTCCTTTCCTTTGAAGCAGAAACACTTTTACATCCTAGCCCCTTTGAAGAACCATAGAAATGACGTTTAGAAAAAGCACTCATTCTGCTTATAGACCCAGCCAGGAATGGCCTAGCCTGGAATCCCCTGCACCATTCTGCAGCTTTCCAGCTCCCTCACACACTGGCAAAAGAAACTTTCTCCTAGCTCCTTTCCTTTGAAGCAGAAACACTTTTACATCCTAGCCCCATTGAAGAACCATAGAAATGCCGTTTAGAAAAAGCACTCATTCTGCTTATAGACCCAGCCAGGAATGGCCTAGCCTGGAATCCCTGCACCATTCTGCAGCTTTCCAGCTCCCTCACACACTGGCAAAAGAAACTTTCTCCTAGCTCCTTTCCTTTGAAGCAGAAACACGTTTACATCCTAGCCCCATTGAAGAACCATAGAAATGCCGTTTAGAAAAAGCACTCATTCTGCTTATAGACCCAGCAGGAATGGCCTAGCCTGGAATCCCCTGCACCATTCTGCAGCTTTCCAGCTCCCTCACACACTGGCAAAAGAAACTTTCTCCTAGCTCCTTTCCTTTGAAGCAGAAATACGTTTGCATCCTAGCCCCATTGAAGAAACATAGAAATTAGGCTTCAAAAAAGATCTCATTCTGCTTCCTGACTCTGTCAGGTATGGCCTAGCCTGGAATCCCATGCACCAATCTGCAGCTTTCCAGCTCCCTCACACACTGGCAAAAGAAACTTTCTCCTAGCTCCTTTCCTTTGAAGCAGAAATACGTTTACATCCTAGCCCCATTGAAGAACCATAGAAATGCCGTTTAGAAAAAGCACTCATTCTGCTTATAGACCCAGCCAGGAATGGCCTAGCCTGGAATCCCCTGCACCATTCTGCAGCTTTCCAGCTCCCTCACACACTGGCAAAAGAAACTTTCTCCTAGCTCCTTTCCTTTGAAGCAGAAACACGTTTACATCCTAGCCCCATTGAAGAACCATAGAAATGCCATTTAGAAAAAGCACTCATTCTGCTTATAGACCCAGCCAGGAATGGCCTAGCCTGGAATCCCCTGCACCATTCTGCAGCTTTCCAGCTCCCTCACACACTGGCAAAAGAAACTTTCTCCTAGCTCCTTTCCTTTGAAGCAGAAACACTTTACATCCTAGCCCCATTGAAGAACCATAGAAATGCCTTTTAGAAAAAGCACTCATTCTGCTTATAGACCCAGCCAGGAATGGCCTAGCCTGGAATCCCCTGCACCATTCTGCAGCTTTCCAGCTCCCTCACACACTGGCAAAAGAAACTTTCTCCTAGCTCCTTTCCTTTGAAGCAGAAACACCTTTTGATCCTATGCCCTTTGAAGAACCATAGAAATGCCGTTTAGAAAAAGCACTCATTCTGCTTATAGACCCAGCCAGGAATGGCCTAGCCTGGAATCCCCTGCACCATTCTGCAGCTTTCCAGCTCCCTCACACACTGGCAAAAGAAACTTTCTCCTAGCTCCTTTCCTTTGAAGCAGAAACACCTTGACGTCCTAGCCCCATTGAAGAACCATAGAAATGCCGTTTAGAAAAAGCATTCATTCTGCTTATAGAATCAGCCAGGAATGGCCTAGCCTGGAATCCCCTGCACCATTCTGCAGCTTTCCAGCTCCCTCACACACTGGCAAAAGAAACTTTCTCCTAGCTCCTTTCCTTTGAAGCAGAAACACCTTTTGATCCTATGCCCTTTGAAGAACCATAGAAATGCCGTTTAGAAAAAGCACTCATTCTGCTTATAGACCCAGCGAGGAATGGCCTAGCCTGGAATCCCCTGCACCATTCTGCAGCTTTCCAGCTCCCTCACACACTGGCAAAAGAAACTTTCTCCTAGCTCCTTTCCTTTGAAGCAGAAACACGTTTGCATCCTAGCCCCATTGAAGAACCATAGAAATGCCGTTTAGAAAAAGCACTCATTCTGCTTATAGACTCAGCCAGGAATGGCCTAGCCTGGAATCCCCTGCACCATTCTGCAGCTTTCCAGCTCCCTCACACACTGGCAAAAGAAACTTTCTCCTAGCTCCTTTCCTTTGAAGCAGAAACACGTTTACATCCTAGCCCCATTGAAGAACCATAGAAATGCCTTTTAGAAAAAGCACTCATTCTGCTTATAGACCCAGCCAGGAATGGCCTAGCCTGGAATCCCCTGCACCATTCTGCAGCTTTCCAGCTCCCTCACACACTGGCAAAAGAAACTTTCTCCTAGCTCCTTTCCTTTGAAGCAGAAACACGTTTACATCCTAGCCCCATTGAAGAACCATAGAAATGCCGTTTAGAAAAAGCACTCATTCTGCTTATAGACCCAGCCAGGAATGGCCTAGCCTGGAATCCCCTGCACCATTCTGCAGCTTTCCAGCTCCCTCACACACTGGCAAAAGAAACTTTCTCCTAGCTCCTTTCCTTTGAAGCAGAAACACGTTTACATCCTAGCCCCATTGAAGAACCATAGAAATGCCATTTAGAAAAAGCACTCATTCTGCTTGTAGACCCAGCCAGGAATGGCCTAGCCTGGAATCCCCTGCACCATTCTGCAGCTTTCCAGCTCCCTCACACACTGGCAAAAGAAACTTTCTCCTAGCTCCTTTCCTTTGAAGCAGAAACACCTTTACATCCTAGCCCCATTGAAGAACCATAGAAATGCCGTTTAGAAAAAGCACTCATTCTGCTTATAGACCCAGCGAGGAATGGCCTAGCCTGGAATCCCCTGCACCATTCTGCAGCTTTCCAGCTCCCTCACACACTGGCAAAAGAAACTTTCTCCTAGCTCCTTTCCTTTGAAGCAGAAACACGTTTACATCCTAGCCCCATTGAAGAACCATAGAAATGCCGTTTAGAAAAAGCACTCATTCTGCTTATAGACCCAGCCAGGAATGGCCTAGCCTGGAATCCCCTGCACCATTCTGCAGCTTTCCAGCTCCCTCACACACTGGCAAAAGAAACTTTCTCCTAGCTCCTTTCCTTTGAAGCAGAAACACCTTTTGATCCTATGCCCTTTGAAGAACCATAGAAATGCCATTTAGAAAAAGCACTCATTCTGCTTATAGACCCAGCGAGGAATGGCATAGCCTGGAATCCCCTGCACCATTCTGCAGCTTTCCAGCTCCCTCACACACTGGCAAAAGAAACTTTCTCCTAGCTCCTTTCCTTTGAAGCAGAAACACGTTTACATCCTAGCCCCATGGAAGAACCATAGAAATGCCGTTTAGAAAAAGCATTCATTCTGCTTATAGACCCAGCCAGGAATGGCCTAGCCTGGAATCCCCTGCACCATTCTGCAGCTTTCCAGCTCCCTCACACACTGGCAAAAGAAACTTTCTCCTAGCTCCTTTCCTTTGAAGCAGAAACACCTTTACATCCTAGCCCCATTGAAGAACCATAGAAATGCCGTTTAGAAAAAGCACTCATTCTGCTTATAGACCAGCCAGGAATGGCCTAGCCTGGAATCCCCTGCACCATTCTGCAGCTTTCCAGCTCCCTCACACACTGGCAAAAGAAACTTTCTCCTAGCTCCTTTCCTTTGAAGCAGAAACACGTTTACATCCTAGCCCCATTGAAGAACCATAGAAATGCCGTTTAGAAAAAGCACTCATTCTGCTTATAGACCCAGCCAGGAATGGCCTAGCCTGGAATCCCCTGCACCATTCTGCAGCTTTCCAGCTCCCTCACACACTGGCAAAAGAAACTTTCTCCTAGCTCCTTTCCTTTGAAGCAGAAACACGTTTACATCCTAGCCCCATTGAAGAACCATAGAAATGCCTTTTAGAAAAAGCACTCATTCTGCTTATAGACCCAGCCAGGAATGGCCTAGCCTGGAATCCCCTGCACCATTCTGCAGCTTTCCAGCTCCCTCACACACTGGCAAAAGAAACTTTCTCCTAGCTCCTTTCCTTTGAAGCAGAAACACGTTTATATCCCAGCCCCATTGAAGAACCATAGAAATGCCATTTAGAAAAAGCACTCATTCTGCTTGTAGACCCAGCCAGGAATGGCCTAGCCTGGAATCCCCTGCACCATTCTGCAGCTTTCCAGCTCCCTCACACACTGGCAAAAGAAACTTTCTCCTAGCTCCTTTCCTTTGAAGCAGAAACACGTTTACATCCTAGCCCCATTGAAGAACCATAGAAATGCCGTTTAGAAAAAGCACTCATTCTGCTTATAGACCCAGCCAGGAATGGCCTAGCCTGGAATCCCCTGCACCATTCTGCAGCTTTCCAGCTCCCTCACACACTGGCAAAAGAAACTTTCTCCTAGCTCCTTTCCTTTGAAGCAGAAACACCGTTTACATCCTAGCCCCTTTGAAGAACCATAGAAATGCCGTTTAGAAAAAGCACTCATTCTGCTTATAGACCCAGCGAGGAATGGCCTAGCCTGGAATCCCCTGCACCATTCTGCAGCTTTCCAGCTCCCTCACACACTGGCAAAAGAAACTTTCTCCTAGCTCCTTTCCTTTGAAGCAGAAACACGTTTACATCCTAGCCCCATTGAAGAACCATAGAAATGCCGTTTAGAAAAAGCACTCATTCTGCTTATAGACCCAGCGAGGAATGGCCTAGCCTGGAATCCCCTGCACCATTCTGCAGCTTTCCAGCTCCCTCACACACTGGCAAAAGAAACTTTCTCCTAGCTCCTTTCCTTTGAAGCAGAAACACGTTTACATCCTAGCCCCATTGAAGAACCATAGAAATGACGTTTAGAAAAAGCACTCATTCTGCTTATAGACCCAGCCAGGAATGGCCTAGCCTGGAATCCCCTGCACCATTC
The DNA here is from genome assembly GCF_015220805.1 of Pogoniulus pusillus. Lineage (NCBI taxonomy): Eukaryota > Metazoa > Chordata > Aves > Piciformes > Lybiidae > Pogoniulus > Pogoniulus pusillus. The sequence goes on from NW_026974577.1 coordinate 60,556, forward strand.
TGCAGCTTTCCAGCTCCCTCACACACTGGCAAAAGAAACTTTCTCCTAGCTCCTTTCCTTTGAAGCAGAAACACGTTTATATCCTAGCCCCTTTGAAGAACCATAGAAATGCCATTTAGAAAAAGCACTCATTCTGCTTATAGACCCAGCCAGGAATGGCCTAGCCTGGAATCCCCTGCACCATTCTGCAGCTTTCCAGCTCCCTCACACACTGGCAAAAGAAACTTTCTCCTAGCTCCTTTCCTTTGAAGCAGAAACACCTTTTGATCCTAGCCCCTTTGAAGAACCATAGAAATGCCGTTTAGAAAAAGCACTCATTCTGCTTATAGACCCAGCCAGGAATGGCCTAGCCTGGAATCCCCTGCACCATTCTGCAGCTTTCCAGCTCCCTCACACACTGGCAAAAGAAACTTTCTCCTAGCTCCTTTCCTTTGAAGCAGAAACACGTTATATCCCAGCCCCATTGAAGAACCATAGAAATGCCATTTAGAAAAAGCACTCCTTCTGCTTGTAGACCCAGCCAGGAATGGCCTAGCCTGGAATCCCCTGCACCATTCTGCAGCTTTCCAGCTCCCTCACACACTGGCAAAAGAAACTTTCTCCTAGCTCCTTTCCTTTGAAGCAGAAACACGTTTACATCCTAGCCCCATTGAAGAACCATAGAAATGACGTTTAGAAAAAGCACTCATTCTGCTTATAGACCCAGCCAGGAATGGCCTAGCCTGGAATCCCCTGCACCATTCTGCAGCTTTCCAGCTCCCTCACACACTGGCAAAAGAAACTTTCTCCTAGCTCCTTTCCTTTGAAGCAGAAACACGTTTACATCCTAGCCCCTTTGAAGAACCATAGAAATGACGTTTAGAAAAAGCACTCATTCTGCTTATAGACCCAGCCAGGAATGGCCTAGCCTGGAATCCCCTGCACCATTCTGCAGCTTTCCAGCTCCCTCACACACTGGCAAAAGAAACTTTCTCCTAGCTCCTTTCCTTTGAAGCAGAAACACCTTTACATCCTAGCCCCTTTGAAGAACCATAGAAATGCCGTTTAGAAAAAGCACTCATTCTGCTTATAGACCCAGCCAGGAATGGCCTAGCCTGGAATCCCCTGCACCATTCTGCAGCTTTCCAGCTCCCTCACACACTGGCAAAAGAAACTTTCTCCTAGCTCCTTTCCTTTGAAGCAGAAACACGTTATATCCTAGCCCCTTTGAAGAACCATAGAAATGCCATTTAGAAAAAGCACTCATTCTGCTTATAGACCCAGCCAGGAATGGCCTAGCCTGGAATCCCCTGCACCATTCTGCAGCTTTCCAGCTCCCTCACACACTGGCAAAAGAAACTTTCTCCTAGCTCCTTTCCTTTGAAGCAGAAACACGTTTATATCCTAGCCCCATGGAAGAACCATAGAAATGCCATTTAGAAAAAGCACTCATTCTGCTTATAGACCCAGCCAGGAATGGCCTAGCCTGGAATCCCCTGCACCATTCTGCAGCTTTCCAGCTCCCTCACACACTGGCAAAAGAAACTTTCTCCTAGCTCCTTTCCTTTGAAGCAGAAACACGTTTAGATCCTAGCCCTTTGAAGAACCATAGAAATGCCGTTTAGAAAAAGCACTCATTCTGCTTATAGACCCAGCCAGGAATGGCCTAGCCTGGAATCCCCTGCACCATTCTGCAGCTTTCCAGCTCCCTCACACACTGGCAAAAGAAACTTTCTCCTAGCTCCTTTCCTTTGAAGCAGAAACACGTTTAGATCCTAGCCCCATTGAAGAACCATAGAAATGCCGTTTAGAAAAAGCACTCATTCTGCTTATAGACCCAGCCAGGAATGGCCTAGCCTGGAATCCCCTGCACCATTCTGCAGCTTTCCAGCTCCCTCACACACTGGCAAAAGAAACTTTCTCCTAGCTCCTTTCCTTTGAAGCAGAAACACCTTTTGATCCTATGCCCATTGAAGAACCATAGAAATGCCGTTTAGAAAAAGCACTCATTCTGCTTATAGACCCAGCCAGGAATGGCCTAGCCTGGAATCCCCTGCACCATTCTGCAGCTTTCCAGCTCCCTCACACACTGGCAAAAGAAACTTTCTCCTAGCTCCTTTCCTTTGAAGCAGAAACACGTTTACATCCTAGCCCCTTTGAAGAACCATAGAAATGACGTTTAGAAAAAGCACTCATTCTGCTTATAGACCCAGCGAGGAATGGCCTAGCCTGGAATCCCCTGCACCATTCTGCAGCTTTCCAGCTCCCTCACACACTGGCAAAAGAAACTTTCTCCTAGCTCCTTTCCTTTGAAGCAGAAACACCTTTACATCCTAGCCCCTTTGAAGAACCATAGAAATGCCGTTTAGAAAAAGCACTCATTCTGCTTATAGACCCAGCCAGGAATGGCCTAGCCTGGAATCCCCTGCACCATTCTGCAGCTTTCCAGCTCCCTCACACACTGGCAAAAGAAACTTTCTCCTAGCTCCTTTCCTTTGAAGCAGAAACACTTTTACATCCTATGCCCCTTTGAAGAACCATAGAAATGCCGTTTAGAAAAAGCACTCATTCTGCTTATAGACCCAGCCAGGAATGGCCTAGCCTGGAATCCCCTGCACCATTCTGCAGCTTTCCAGCTCCCTCACACACTGGCAAAAGAAACTTTCTCCTAGCTCCTTTCCTTTGAAGCAGAAACACCGTTTAGATCCTATGCCCATTGAAGAACCATAGAAATGCCGTTTAGAAAAAGCACTCATTCTGCTTATAGACCCAGCCAGGAATGGCCTAGCCTGGAATCCCCTGCACCATTCTGCAGCTATCCAGCTCCCTCACACACTGGCAAAAGAAACTTTCTCCTAGCTCCTTTCCTTTGAAGCAGAAACACGTTTACATCCTAGCCCCATTGAAGAACCATAGAAATGCCGTTTAGAAAAAGCACTCATTCTGCTTATAGACCCAGCCAGGAATGGCCTAGCCTGGAATCCCCTGCACCATTCTGCAGCTTTCCAGCTCCCTCACACACTGGCAAAAGAAACTTTCTCCTAGCTCCTTTCCTTTGAAGCAGAAACACCTTTTGATCCTATGCCCCATTGAAGAACCATAGAAATGCCATTTAGAAAAAGCACTCATTCTGCTTATAGACCCAGCCAGGAATGGCCTAGCCTGGAATCCCCTGCACCATTCTGCAGCTTTCCAGCTCCCTCACACACTGGCAAAAGAAACTTTCTCCTAGCTCCTTTCCTTTGAAGCAGAAACACTTTTACATCCTAGCCCCATGGAAGAACCATAGAAATGCCGTTTAGAAAAAGCACTCATTCTGCTTATAGACCCAGCCAGGAATGGCCTAGCCTGGAATCCCCTGCACCATTCTGCAGCTATCCAGCTCCCTCACACACTGGCAAAAGAAACTTTCTCCTAGCTCCTTTCCTTTGAAGCAGAAACACCTTTTGATCCTATGCCCTTTGAAGAACCATAGAAATGCCGTTTAGAAAAAGCACTCATTCTGCTTATAGACCCAGCGAGGAATGGCCTAGCCTGGAATCCCCTGCACCATTCTGCAGCTTTCCAGCTCCCTCACACACTGGCAAAAGAAACTTTCTCCTAGCTCCTTTCCTTTGAAACAGAATCACATTTTTGATCCTAGCCCCATTGAAGAACCATAGAAATGCCGTTTAGAAAAAGCACTCATTCTGCTTATAGACCCAGCGAGGAATGGCCTAGCCTGGAATCCCCTGCACCATTCTGCAGCTTTCCAGCTCCCTCACACACTGGCAAAAGAAACTTTCTCCTAGCTCCTTTCCTTTGAAGCAGAAACACCTTTACGTCCTAGCCCCATTGAAGAACCATAGAAACGCCGTTTAGAAAAAGCACTCATTCTGCTTATAGACCCAGCCAGGAATGGCCTAGCCTGGAATCCCCTGCACCATTCTTCAGCTTTCCAGCTCCCTCACACACTGGCAAAAGAAACTTTCTCCTAGCTCCTTTCCTTTGAAGCAGAAACACCTTTTGCATCCTATGCCCCATTGAAGAACCATAGAAATGCCGTTTAGAAAAAGCACTCATTCTGCTTATAGACCCAGCCAGGAATGGCCTAGCCTGGAATCCCCTGCACCATTCTGCAGCTTTCCAGCTCCCTCACACACTGGCAAAAGAAACTTTCTCCTAGCTCCTTTCCTTTGAAACAGAAACACTTTTACATCCTAGCCCCATTGAAGAACCATAGAAATGCCGTTTAGAAAAAGCACTCATTCTGCTTATAGACTCAGCCAGGAATGGCCTAGCCTGGAATCCCCTGCACCATTCTGCAGCTTTCCAGCTCCCTCACACACTGGCAAAAGAAACTTTCTCCTAGCTCCTTTCCTTTGAAGCAGAAACACTTTTACATCCTACCCCACTGAGGAACCATAGAAATGCCGTTTAGAAAAAGCACTCATTCTGCTTATAGACCCAGCGAGGAATGACATGGCCTGGAATACCCTGCACCATTCTGCAGCTTTCCAGCTCCCTCACACACTGGCAAAAGAAACTTTCTCCTAGCTCCTTTCCTTTGAAGCAGAAACACCTTTTGATCCTATGCCCTTTGAAGAACCATAGAAATGCCGTTTAGAAAAAGCACTCATTCTGCTTATAGACCCAGCCAGGAATGGCCTAGCCTGGAATCCCCTGCACCATTCTGCAGCTTTCCAGCTCCCTCACACACTGGCAAAAAGAAACTTCTCCTAGCTCCTTTCCTTTGAAGCAGAAACACGTTACAGCCTAGCCCATTGAAGAACCATAGAAATGCCGTTTAGAAAAAGCACTCATTCTGCTTATAGACCCAGCCAGGAATGGCCTAGCCTGGAATCACCTGCACCATTCTGCAGCTTTCCAGCTCCCTCACACACTGGCAAAAGAAACTTTCTCCTAGCTCCTTTCCTTTGAAGCAGAAACACGTTTACATCCTATGCCCTTTGAAGAACCACAGAAATGACGTTTAGAAAACGCACTCATTCTGCTTATAGACCCAGCGAGGAATGCCATAGCCTGGAATAACCTGCACCATTCTGCAGCTATCCAGCTCCCTCACACACTGGCAAAAGAAACTTTCTCCTAGCTCCTTTCCTTTGAAGCAGAAACACCTTTTGATCCTATGCCCGTGGAAGAACCATAGAAATGCCGTTTAGAAAAGCACTCATTCTGCTTATAGACCCAGCCAGGAATGGCCTAGCCTGGAATCCCCTGCACCATTCTGCAGCTTTCCAGCTCCCTCACACACTGGCAAAAGAAACTTTCTCCTAGCTCCTTTCCTTTGAAGCAGAAACTACCTTTGTTCCCTCCTAGCCCTTGAAGAACCATAGAAATGCCGTTTAGAAAAAGCACTCATTCTGCTTATAGACCCAGCGAGGAATGCCATAGCCTGGAATCCCCTGCACCATTCTGCAGCTATCCAGCTCCCTCACACACTGGCAAAAGAAACTTTCTCCTAGCTCCTTTCCTTTGAAGCAGAAACACCTTGACGTCCTAGCCCCATTGAAGAACCATAGAAACGCCGTTTAGAAAAAAGCATTCATTCTGCTTATAGACCCAGCCAGGGAATGGCTAGCCTGGAATCCCCTGCACCATTCTGCAGCTTTCAGCTCCCTCACACACTGGGCAAAAGAAACTTTCTCCTAGCTCCTTTCCTTTGAAGCAGAAACACCTTTTGATCCTAAGCCCATTGAAGAACCATAGAAATGCCGTTTAGAAAAAGCACTCATTCTGCTTATAGACCCAGCCAGGAATGGCCTAGCCTGGAATCCCCTGCACCATTCTGCAGCTTTCCAGCTCCCTCACACACTGGCAAAAGAAACTTTCTCCTAGCTCCTTTCCTTTGAAGCAGAAACACCTTTTACATCCTAGCCCCATTGAAGACCATAGAAATGCCGTTTAGAAAAAGCACTCATTCTGCTTATAGACCAGCCAGGAATGGCCTAGCCTGGAATCCCCTGCACCATTCAGCAGCTTTCAAGCTCCCTCACACACTGGCAAAAGAAACTTTCTCCTAGCTCTTTCCTTTGAAGCAGAAACCCTTTTACATCCTAGCCCCTTGAAGAACCATAGAAATGCCGTTTAGAAAAAGCACTCATTCTGCTTATAGACCAGCCAGGAATGGCCTAGCCTTGAATCCCCTGCACCATTCTGCAGCTTTCAGCTCCCTCACTACACTGGCAAAAGAAACTTTCTCCTAGCTCCTTTCCTTTGAAAGCCAGAAACATGTTTACATCCTAGCCCCAGTGAAGAACCATAGAAATGCCGTTTAGAAAAAGCACTCATTCTGCTTATAGACCAGCCAGGAATGGCCTAGCCTGGAATCCCCTGCACATTCTGCAGCTTTTCCAGCTCCCTCACACACTGGCAAAAGAAACTTTCTCTAGCTCCTTTCCTTTGAAGCAGAAACATGTTGACATCCCTAGCCCCTTTGAAGAACCATAGAAATGCGTTTAGAAAAAGCACTCATTCTGCTTATAGACCCAGCGAGGAATGGCCTAGCCTGGAATCCCCTGCACCATTCTGCAGCTTTCCAGCTCCCTCACACACTGGCAAAAGAAACTTTCTCCTAGCTCCTTTCCTTTGAAGCAGAAACACGTTTACATCCTAGCCCCATGGAAGAACCATAGAAATGCCGTTTAGAAAAAGCACTCATTCTGCTTATAGACCCAGCCAGGAATGGCCTAGCCTGGAATCCCCTGCACCATTCTGCAGCTTTCCAGCTCCCTCACACACTGGCAAAAGAAACTTTCTCCTAGCTCCTTTCCTTTGAAGCAGAAACACTTTTACATCCTAGCCCCTTTGAAGAACCATAGAAATGCCGTTTAGAAAAAGCACTCATTCTGCTTATAGACCCAGCCAGGAATGGCCTAGCCTGGAATCCCCTGCACCATTCTGCAGCTTTCCAGCTCCCTCACACACTGGCAAAAGAAACTTTCTCCTAGCTCCTTTCCTTTGAAGCAGAAACACGTTTACATCCTAGCCCCATTGAAGAACCATAGAAATGCCGTTTAGAAAAAGCACTCATTCTGCTTATAGACCCAGCCAGGAATGGCCTAGCCTGGAATCCCCTGCACCATTCTGCAGCTTTCCAGCTCCCTCACACACTGGCAAAAGAAACTTTCTCCTAGCTCCTTTCCTTTGAAGCAGAAACACGTTTACATCCTAGCCCCATGGAAGAACCATAGAAATGCCGTTTAGAAAAAGCACTCATTCTGCTTATAGACCCAGCCAGGAATGGCCTAGCCTGGAATCCCCTGCACCATTCTGCAGCTTTCCAGCTCCCTCACACATTGGCAAAAGAAACTTTCTCCTAGCTCCTTTCCTTTGAAGCAGAAACACGTTTACATCCTAGCCCCATTGAAGAACCATAGAAATGCCGTTTAGAAAAAGCACTCATTCTGCTTATAGACCCAGCCAGGAATGGCCTAGCCTGGAATCCCCTGCACCATTCTGCAGCTTTCCAGCTCCCTCACACACTGGCAAAAGAAACTTTCTCCTAGCTCCTTTCCTTTGAAGCAGAAACACGTTTACATCCTAGCCCCATTGAAGAACCATAGAAATGCCGTTTAGAAAAAGCACTCATTCTGCTTATAGACCCAGCCAGGAATGGCCTAGCCTGGAATCCCCTGCACCATTCTGCAGCTTTCCAGCTCCCTCACACACTGGCAAAAGAAACTTTCTCCTAGCTCCTTTCCTTTGAAGCAGAAACACGTTTACATCCTAGCCCCATTGAAGAACCATAGAAATGCCGTTTAGAAAAAGCACTCATTCTGCTTATAGACCCAGCCAGGAATGGCCTAGCCTGGAATCCCCTGCACCATTCTGCAGCTTTCCAGCTCCCTCACACACTGGCAAAAGAAACTTTCTCCTAGCTCCTTTCCTTTGAAGCAGAAACACTTTTACATCCTACCCCCATTGAAGAACCATAGAAATGCCGTTTAGAAAAAGCACTCATTCTGCTTATAGACCCAGCCAGGAATGGCCTAGCCTGGAATCCCCTGCACCATTCTGCAGCTTTCCAGCTCCCTCACACACTGGCAAAAGAAACTTTCTCCTAGCTCCTTTCCTTTGAAGCAGAAACACGTTTACATCCTAGCCCCATGGAAGAACCATAGAAATGCCGTTTAGAAAAAGCACTCATTCTGCTTATAGACCCAGCCAGGAATGGCCTAGCCTGGAATCCCCTGCACCATTCTGCAGCTTTCCAGCTCCCTCACACACTGGCAAAAGAAACTTTCTCCTAGCTCCTTTCCTTTGAAGCAGAAACACTTTTACATCCTAGCCCCATTGAAGAACCATAGAAATGCCGTTTAGAAAAAGCACTCATTCTGCTTATAGACCCAGCCAGGAATGGCCTAGCCTGGAATCCCCTGCACCATTCTGCAGCTTTCCAGCTCCCTCACACACTGGCAAAAGAAACTTTCTCCTAGCTCCTTTCCTTTGAAGCAGAAACACTTTTACATCCTAGCCCCATTGAAGAACCATAGAAATGCCGTTTAGAAAAAGCACTCATTCTGCTTATAGACCCAGCCAGGAATGGCCTAGCCTGGAATCCCCTGCACCATTCTGCAGCTTTCCAGCTCCCTCACACACTGGCAAAAGAAACTTTCTCCTAGCTCCTTTCCTTTGAAGCAGAAACACGTTTACATCCTAGCCCCATGGAAGAACCATAGAAATGCCGTTTAGAAAAAGCACTCATTCTGCTTATAGACCCAGCCAGGAATGGCCTAGCCTGGAATCCCCTGCACCATTCTGCAGCTTTCCAGCTCCCTCACACACTGGCAAAAGAAACTTTCTCCTAGCTCCTTTCCCTTGAAGCATAAACACTTTTACATCCTAGTCCCATTGAAGAAACATAGAAATGCCGTTTAGAAAAAGCACTCATTCTGCTTATAGACCCAGCCAGGAATGGCCTAGCCTGGAATCCCCTGCACCATTCTGCAGCTTTCCAGCTCCCTCACACACTGGCAAAAGAAACTTTCTCCTAGCTCCTTTCCTTTGAAGCAGAAACACGTTTACATCCTAGCCCCATTGAAGAACCATAGAAATGCCGTTTAGAAAAAGCACTCATTCTGCTTATAGACCCAGCCAGGAATGGCCTAGCCTGGAATCCCCTGCACCATTCTGCAGCTTTCCAGCTCCCTCACACACTGGCAAAAGAAACTTTCTCCTAGCTCCTTTCCTTTGAAGCAGAAACACTTTTACATCCTCGCCCCATTGAAGAACCATAGAAATGCCGTTTAGAAAAAGCACTCATTCTGCTTATAGACCCAGCCAGGAATGGCCTAGCCTGGAATCCCCTGCACCATTCTGCAGCTTTCCAGCTCCCTCACACACTGGCAAAAGAAACTTTCTCCTAGCTCCTTTCCTTTGAAGCAGAAACACTTTTACATCCTAGCCCCATTGAAGAACCATAGAAATGCCGTTTAGAAAAAGCACTCATTCTGCTTATAGACCCAGCCAGGAATGGCCTAGCCTGGAATCCCCTGCACCATTCTGCAGCTTTCCAGCTCCCTCACACACTGGCAAAAGAAACTTTCTCCTAGCTCCTTTCCTTTGAAGCAGAAACACTTTTACATCCTAGCCCCATTGAAGAACCATAGAAATGCCATTTAGAAAAAGCACTCATTCTGCTTATAGACCCAGCCAGGAATGGCCTAGCCTGGAATCCCCTGCACCATTCTGCAGCTTTCCAGCTCCCTCACACACTGGCAAAAGAAACTTTCTCCTAGCTCCTTTCCTTTGAAGCAGAAACACTTTTACATCCTAGCCCCATTGAAGAACCATAGAAATGCCGTTTAGAAAAAGCACTCATTCTGCTTATAGACCCAGCCAGGAATGGCCTAGCCTGGAATCCCCTGCACCATTCTGCAGCTTTCCAGCTCCCTCACACACTGGCAAAAGAAACTTTCTCCTAGCTCCTTTCCTTTGAAGCAGAAACACGTTTACATCCTAGCCCCATTGAAGAACCATAGAAATGCCGTTTAGAAAAAGCACTCATTCTGCTTATAGACCCAGCCAGGAATGGCCTAGCCTGGAATCCCCTGCACCATTCTGCAGCTTTCCAGCTCCCTCACACACTGGCAAAAGAAACTTTCTCCTAGCTCCTTTCCTTTGAAGCAGAAACACTTTTACATCCTAGCCCCATTGAAGAACCATAGAAATGCCGTTTAGAAAAAGCACTCATTCTGCTTATAGACCCAGCCAGGAATGGCCTAGCCTGGAATCCCCTGCACCATTCTGCAGCTTTCCAGCTCCCTCACACACTGGCAAAAGAAACTTTCTCCTAGCTCCTTTCCTTTGAAGCAGAAACACTTTTACATCCTAGCCCCATTGAAGAACCATAGAAATGCCGTTTAGAAAAAGCACTCATTCTGCTTATAGACCCAGCCAGGAATGGCCTAGCCTGGAATCCCCTGCACCATTCTGCAGCTTTCCAGCTCCCTCACACACTGGCAAAAGAAACTTTCTCCTAGCTCCTTTCCTTTGAAGCAGAAACACTTTTACATCCTAGCCCCATTGAAGAACCATAGAAATGCCGTTTAGAAAAAGCACTCATTCTGCTTATAGACCCAGCCAGGAATGGCCTAGCCTGGAATCCCCTGCACCATTCTGCAGCTTTCCAGCTCCCTCACACACTGGCAAAAGAAACTTTCTCCTAGCTCCTTTCCTTTGAAGCAGAAACACTTTTACATCCTAGCCCCTTTGAAGAACCATAGAAATGCCGTTTAGAAAAAGCACTCCTTCTGCTTATAGACCCAGCCAGGAATGGCCTAGCCTGGAATCCCCTGCACCATTCTGCAGCTTTCCAGCTCCCTCACACACTGGCAAAAGAAACTTTCTCCTAGCTCCTTTCCTGTGAAGCAGAAACACGTTTACATCCTAGCCCCATTGAAGAACCATAGAAATGCCGTTTAGAAAAAGCACTCATTCTGCTTATAGACCCAGCCAGGAATGGCCTAGCCTGGAATCCCCTGCACCATTCTGCAGCTTTCCAGCTCCCTCACACACTGGCAAAAGAAACTTTCTCCTAGCTCCTTTCCTTTGAAGCAGAAACACTTTTACATCCTAGCCCCATTGAAGAACCATAGAAATGCCGTTTAGAAAAAGCACTCATTCTGCTTATAGACCCAGCCAGGAATGGCCTAGCCTGGAATCCCCTGCACCATTCTGCAGCTTTCCAGCTCCCTCACACACTGGCAAAAGAAACTTTCTCCTAGCTCCTTTCCTTTGAAGCAGAAACACGTTTACATCCTAGCCCCATTGAAGAACCATAGAAATGCCGTTTAGAAAAAGCACTCATTCTGCTTATAGACCCAGCCAGGAATGGCCTAGCCTGGAATCCCCTGCACCATTCTGCAGATTTCCACCTCCCTCACACACTGGCAAAAGAAACTTTCTCCTAGCTCCTTTCCTTTGAAGCAGAAACACTTTTACATCCTAGCCCCTTTGAAGAACCATAGAAATGCCGTTTAGAAAAAGCACTCATTCTGCTTATAGACCCAGCCAGGAATGGCCTAGCCTGGAATCCCCTGCACCATTCTGCAGCTTTCCAGCTCCCTCACACACTGGCAAAAGAAACTTTCTCCTAGCTCCTTTCCTTTGAAGCAGAAACACGTTTACATCCTAGCCCCATTGAAGAACCATAGAAATGCCGTTTAGAAAAAGCACTCATTCTGCTTATAGACCCAGCCAGGAATGGCCTAGCCTGGAATCCCCTGCACCATTCTGCAGCTTTCCAGCTCCCTCACGCACGGGCAAAAGAAACTTTCTCCTAGCTCCTTTCCTTTGAAGCAGAAACACGTTTACATCCTAGCCCCATTGAAGAACCATAGAAATGCCGTTTAGAAAAAGCACTCATTCTGCTTATAGACCCAGCCAGGAATGGCCTAGCCTGGAATCCCCTGCACCATTCTGCAGCTTTCCAGCTCCCTCACACACTGGCAAAAGAAACTTTCTCCTAGCTCCTTTCCTTTGAAGCAGAAACACTTTTACATCCTAGCCCCATTGAAGAACCATAGAAATGCCGTTTAGAAAAAGCACTCATTCTGCTTATAGACCCAGCCAGGAATGGCCTAGCCTGGAATCCCCTGCACCATTCTGCAGCTTTCCAGCTCCCTCACACACTGGCAAAAGAAACTTTCTCCTAGCTCCTTTCCTTTGAAGCAGAAACACGTTTAGATCCTAGCCCCATTGAAGAACCATAGAAATGCCGTTTAGAAAAAGCACTCATTCTGCTTATAGACCCAGCCAGGAATGGCCTAGCCTGGAATCCCCTGCACCATTCTGCAGCTTTCCAGCTCCCTCACACACTGGCAAAAGAAACTTTCTCCTAGCTCCTTTCCTTTGAAGCAGAAACACTTTTACATCCTAGCCCCATTGAAGAACCATAGAAATGCCGTTTAGAAAAAGCACTCATTCTGCTTATAGACCCAGCCAGGAATGGCCTAGCCTGGAATCCCCTGCACCATTCTGCAGCTTTCCAGCTCCCTCACACACTGGCAAAAGAAACTTTCTCCTAGCTCCTTTCCTTTGAAGCAGAAACACGTTTACATCCTAGCCCCATTGAAGAACCATAGAAATGCCGTTTAGAAAAAGCACTCATTCTGCTTATAGACCCAGCCAGGAATGGCCTAGCCTGGAATCCCCTGCACCATTCTGCAGCTTTCCAGCTCCCTCACACACTGGCAAAAGAAACTTTCTCCTAGCTCCTTTCCTTTGAAGCAGAAACACTTTTACATCCTAGCCCCTTTGAAGAACCATAGAAATGCCGTTTAGAAAAAGCACTCATTCTGCTTATAGACCCAGCCAGGAATGGCCTAGCCTGGAATCCCCTGCACCATTCTGCAGCTTTCCAGCTCCCTCACACACTGGCAAAAGAAACTTTCTCCTAGCTCCTTTCCTTTGAAGCAGAAACACGTTTACATCCTAGCCCATTGAAGAACCATAGAAATGCCGTTTAGAAAAAGCACTCATTCTGCTTATAGACCCAGCCAGGAATGGCCTAGCCTGGAATCCCCTGCACCATTCTGCAGCTTTCCAGCTCCCTCACACACTGGCAAAAGAAACTTTCTCCTAGCTCCTTTCCTTTGAAGCAGAAACACGTTTACATCCTAGCCCCATTGAAGAACCATAGAAATGCCGTTTAGAAAAAGCACTCATTCTGCTTATAGACCCAGCCAGGAATGGCCTAGCCTGGAATCCCCTGCACCATTCTGCAGCTTTCCAGCTCCCTCACACACTGGCAAAAGAAACTTTCTCCTAGCTCCTTTCCTTTGAAGCAGAAACACGTTTACATCCTAGCCCCTTTGAAGAACCATAGAAATGCCGTTTAGAAAAAGCACTCATTCTGCTTATAGACCCAGCCAGGAATGGCCTAGCCTGGAATCCCCTGCACCATTCTGCAGCTTTCCAGCTCCCTCACACACTGGCAAAAGAAACTTTCTCCTAGCTCCTTTCCTTTGAAGCAGAAACACTTTTACATCCTAGCCCCATTGAAGAACCATAGAAATGCCGTTTAGAAAAAGCACTCATTCTGCTTATAGACCCAGCCAGGAATGGCCTAGCCTGGAATCCCCTGCACCATTCTGCAGCTTTCCAGCTCCCTCACACACTGGCAAAAGAAACTTTCTCCTAGCTCCTTTCCTTTGAAGCAGAAACACGTTTACATCCTAGCCCCATTGAAGAACCATAGAAATGCCGTTTAGAAAAAGCACTCATTCTGCTTATAGACCCAGCCAGGAATGGCCTAGCCTGGAATCCCCTGCACCATTCTGCAGCTTTCCAGCTCCCTCACACACTGGCAAAAGAAACTTTCTCCTAGCTCCTTTCCTTTGAAGCAGAAACACTTTTACATCCTAGCCCCTTTGAAGAACCATAGAAATGCCGTTTAGAAAAAGCACTCATTCTGCTTATAGACCCAGCCAGGAATGGCCTAGCCTGGAATCCCCTGCACCATTCTGCAGCTTTCCAGCTCCCTCACACACTGGCAAAAGAAACTTTCTCCTAGCTCCTTTCCTTTGAAGCAGAAACACGTTTACATCCTAGCCCCATTGAAGAACCATAGAAATGCCGTTTAGAAAAAGCACTCATTCTGCTTATAGACCCAGCCAGGAATGGCCTAGCCTGGAATCCCCTGCACCATTCTGCAGCTTTCCAGCTCCCTCACACACTGGCAAAAGAAACTTTCTCCTAGCTCCTTTCCTTTGAAGCAGAAACACGTTTACATCCTAGCCCCATTGAAGAACCATAGAAATGCCGTTTAGAAAAAGCACTCATTCTGCTTATAGACCCAGCCAGGAATGGCCTAGCCTGGAATCCCCTGCACCATTCTGCAGCTTTCCAGCTCCCTCACACACTGGCAAAAGAAACTTTCTCCTAGCTCCTTTCCTTTGAAGCAGAAACACGTTTACATCCTAGCCCCACCGAAGAACCATAGAAATGCCATTCAGAAAAAGCATTCATTCTGATTATAGACCCAGCCAGGAATGGCCTAGCCTGGAATCCCCTGCACCATTCTGCAGCTTTCCAGCTCCCTCACTCAGTGGCAAAAGAAACTTTCTCCTAGCTCCTTTCCTTTGAAGCAGAACAACGTTTACATCCTACCCCCATTGAAGAACCATAGAAATGCCGTTTAGAAAAAGCACTCATTCTGCTTATAGACCCAGCCAGGAATGGCCTAGCCTGGAATCCCCTGCACCATTCTGCAGCTTTCCAGCTCCCTCACACACTGG
>NW_026974578.1:0-30827 GCF_015220805.1 Pogoniulus pusillus
GCACAGGGTGGGGCACAGGGAGGGGGCACAGGGAGGGGCACAGGGAGGGGCACAGGGAGGAGGTTGGGGCCAAAGGACTGGAGACATCTGGGGGGGGGTTGGGGTCAGCAGGGGGTTATGGGGGGGGTCTGCGTGGCAGGAGGGTCGCGGGGGGGGTCCTGGGGGGGTCCAGGGGGGGGGCTCTGGGGGGGTCCCGGGGGGGTCCATGGCAGGGGAGGTTACAGGGTGGGGGATGGGCAGCAGCAGAAGGTTACTCTGGGGGGGGTGGGGGGCAGCAGGGGGTTATGGGGGGGGGGCTGCGTGGCCGGGGGGGTCCGGGGGGGTCGGGGGGGTCCCGGGGGGGCGCGGGGGGGGCGCGGGGGGGCCGCACCTGTATGATCTGTGTGACAGGCCCCGAGGACGCCCTGCCCTGTGACCGCAGAGCTCTGCACAGGTTTGGTCTGCACCACAGACATGACCTTGCCCAGGTTGGAGATCTGGGGGGGGGCAGGGGGGGTCAGGAAGGGGCTCCAGGACCACCCCCCCCCCCGCCCAGGACCCCCCCCCAAATAAAACACCGCGGGGGGGGGGGGCAGGGGATCGATCCCCCCCCCCAAAATAACTCTCAAAGGGAGACTCAGCCTGGCCCCAGAGCTGCTCCCCAGGGACCCCCCCCAGGGACCCCCCCCAGTGCCCACCACAGTCCCCCCCACCACCCACCCTGCCCCCTCAGTGCCCACTTTAGCCCCCCCCCATGCCCCCACCCTGCCCTCAGTGCCCACCTCAACCCCCCCACGCCCCCCCCCACCCTCTCAGTGCCTACCATACACCCCCCCACACCCCCCACCCTGCCCCCTCCATGCCCACCTTAGCCCCTCCACGCCCCCACCCCACCCTCTCAGTGCCCTCAGTGCCCACCACAGCCCCCACACCCCTCCCATTCCCCTCAGTGCCCACCTTAGCCTCCCCACACCCTCTCAGTGCCCACCTTAGCCCCCCCCATACCCACTCAGCACCCACTTTACCCCCCACACACACCCACTCAGTGCCCCCCCCCCCCCCCCCCGCGCCCCCCCTCACCAGGGCGCTGCCGCCGGGCACCGAGAGGGGGCTCTTGACCAGGGTGATGGTCTTGGTGACCCCCCCCACCACGGTGGTCACCACCTGTGCCTGCTGTGCCACCGTCACGGCCCCGGACTTGTGCACGGTGATGATTGGCCGCGAGGGGGCGCTGCAGGCCGGCGCCGGCCCCCCCCCCGCCCCCCACCTGCGCCGCCGCCGACTTCAGCATCCGAGCCGCGGGCGTGGACACCTGCGGGGGCACAGGGGGCACGGGGGGGTGAGGGCAGCCCCGGGGGGGCACAGGATGGGGCAAAGAGCATCAGGACAGAGGGCACCAGGGTGGCACAGGAGGAGATAGGGAAGGGGCAGCCAGGGGGGGGCACAGGGGGCAAGGAGGGGGCAGCCAGGGGGGCAAAGGGGTCCAGGGGGACAGGGGGCAGCAGGATGGCACAGTGGAAGATAGGGAGGGGGCAGCCAGGGGGGCACAGGAGGAAATCGGAAGGCGCCAGTCAGGGAGCACCCAGGGGACAGGGCAGAGGGCACCCAGGGGGCAGGGAGGGGGCACTTAGGGAGCAGGAGGCACCAGGGGGGCACAGCAGAGGGCAGGAGGGGGGGCAGGAGGCGCCACGTGGGCAGTGCAAGGGGCAATGGGCACCTCCATGGGCACCTCCCTGGGCACTGGGGGGGTGGGGGCGGGCAGTTGGCCCCCCTGGCACTCACCATGACCGGGGACGATGCCACCTTGACGGTGGCAGGCAGGGAGGTGGCCCCGGGGGTGACTGCCACGGTCTTGACCAGGGTGGCACCGGCAGGGACGCTGAGCACGGTGGGCGCCGAGGCAGGAGGGATCTTCTGGGTGGCAGCGGCGGCCGCGGCCAGGGCAGCCATGCCACTCATCTGGGGGCTGCTGCCAATCACCTGCCGGGCACCAGCGCCACTTGGCACCCCCCTCGGACCCCCCCAAGGGGCTGCAGCCTGCCCTGTGCCAACCCTGTGCCACCCCCAATGGGCTGCAGCCTGCCCTGTGCCAACCCTGTGCCACCCCTGAGGGGGTGCAGCCTGCCCTGTGCCAACCCTGTATGCCTGTAGTCTCCCCTGTGAGCCATCCTGTGCCAACCCTGTGCCCCCCCAGCGTGCCAACAGTGCCCCCCCAGTGTGCCAACAGCCGGCCCTGTGCTCCCCCTGGTGCCAACAGCCCTCCCTGTGCCCCCACTGTGTGCCACCAGCCCCCCCGTGCCCCCCCCCAGAGCCAACAGCCCCCCCTGTGCCCCCCCCGTGTGCCAGCAGCCCCCCCGTGCTCACCGTGCCCGCCGTGCCCTGGCTGGGCACCACCATGCGCACTCCGGCTGGCAGCGATGCCACTGTCACCGGGGCCTTGCCCGGGGTCGCCGCCGACCGCACGGTCACCAGGGGGGGCCCCGTGCCCGGGGCAGGGCCACTCACCTTCAGCACGGCTGGCACGCCTGGGGGCAGCGGGCACAGCTCAGGCACCGCTCGGGGCACCACTGCTGCCCTCTGCTGCCCACTGCTGCCCATTGCCTCCCTCTGCTGCCCATTGCCTCCCACTGCTGCCCTCTGCTGCCCACTGCTGCCCATTGCTGCCCATTGCCTCCCACTGCTGCCCACTGCTGCCCTCTGCTGCCCACTGCTGCCCACTGCTGCCCTCTGCTGCCCACTGCTGCCCTCTGCTGCCCATTGCCTCCCACTGCTGCCCACTGCTGCCCATTGCCTCCCACTGCTGCCCTCTGCTGCCCATTGCCTCCCACTGCTGCCCTCTGCTGCCCACTGCTGCCCATTGCCTCCCACTGCTGCCCTCTGCTGCCCATTGCTGCCCATTGCCTCCCACTGCTGCCCTCTGCTGCTCATTGCCTCCTACTGCTGCCCATTGCTGCCCTCTGCTGCCCATTGCCTCCCACTGCTGCCCTCTGCTGCCCACTGCTGCCCATTGCTGCCCATTGCCTCCCACTGCTGCCCTCTGCTGCCCATTGCCTCCTACTGCTGCCCATTGCCTCCCACTGCTGCCCTCTGCTGCCCATTGCCTCCCACTGCTGCCCTCTGCTGCCCTCTGCTGCCCACTGCTGCCCATTGCTGCCCTCTGCTGCCCCATTGCCTCCCACTGCTGCCCATTGCCTCCTACTGCTGCCCATTGCCTCCCACTGCTGCCCTCTGCTGCCCATTGCCTCCCTCTGCTGCCTTCTGCTGCCCACTGCTGCCCTCTGCTGCCCTCTGCCACCCACTGCTGCCCTCTGCCTCCCCTGACCCCGACCTTGCTGTTCTCAGTGCCCCCAAACCCCCCCAGTCCCCTCCCCCACTGCTCCCCTCAACCCCCCCCAGCCCCCCCCCCCCGCTCCTTCCTCCTCTGCCCCCACCCCTCCCCCACCGCTCCCCCACCCCCAAGCCCCCAGCCCCCAGCCCCCCCCCGCTCTCACCGGCCCTGCCTGCGCCCATGGCTGCCGCTCCTGCCGCCGCTGCCTGCGCCGTGGCCCCGCCCGCAGGCAGGACCTGCAGTGCCGCTCCCGCGGTGCCGCCGCCGCCGCTAGGGGCGCCCGAGGGCACCGCCGCCGCCACCGCCCCCAGCGCGGCCCCCGCGGCCGGCACCGGCAGCGCCACAGCCGCCGCCGAGGGGGGAGGGGTGGGCTGGGGGGCGGGGGCAGGGGGCGGGGGGGGAGGGGGCGGCAGCAGAGTGAGCCCCAGGGGCTGGGGGGGAGGCTGCTGGGCATGGGGGGAGGCGGCGGCAGGAGACGGGGAGGAGGAGGAGGAGGAGGAGGTGGCAGCAGAGGCGGTGGCGGAGGAGCAGGGCGGGGCGGGCGGGGCGGCGGCGGCCGGGGCGGGGCTGCGGGGGGCGTTGGCCGGCAGGGCGGGGCCGGGCGTGGCCGGCGCGGGCAGGGGCGGGGCCGGGATCTCGTACTTCTGCAGCTGCAGCAGGTAGGAGTCGGCCGTGGGCACCGCCCCCCAGCTCACCTCCAGCGACGGCGTGTTGGCGCGGACCAGCTGCACCCGCGCCGGCGCCGGGGGGCGCTCTGCGGGCACGGGGGGGTCAGGGGGGGCACCGGGGGGGGGAAGAGGGGGAGGGAGGGGCTGGCACTGCAGCAGGGGCACAAGGAAGGGGCTGGTACTGGGGGGGGTGAGGGAGGGGCTGGCACCGCGGAGGGGGCACAGAGGGCAGTGATGGCAGTGCTGGCACCAGGGGGCGCTCAGGGGGGCACACGCAGGGGGTGAGGGCAGGGCTGGCCCCAGGGGGCGCTGTGGGGCTGGCACCAGAGGAGCTCTCCTGAGCTCCTCCAGGCTCCATCACCTCCTCCCCGAGTCCCACCCCAGAGAGCTCCGAGCCGTGGCCAGGGGAGGATGCAGGGGGGAGGATGCAGGGGGGAGGATGCAGGGGGGAGGATGCAGGGGGGAGGATGCAGGGGGGGATGCAGGGGAGGATGCAGGGGGGAGGATGCAGGGGGGAGGATGCAGGGGGGAGGACGCAGGGGGGAGGACGCAGGGGGGAGGACGCAGGGGGGAGGATGCAGGAAGGAGGATGCAGGGGGGAGGATGCAGGGGGAGGATGCAAAGGGAGGATGCAGGGGGGAGGATGCAGAGGGAGGATGCAGAGGGAGGATGCAGAGGGGAGGATGCAGGAGGGAGGATGCAGAGGGGAGGATGCAGAGGGAGGATGCAGGGGGGAGGATGCAGAGGGAGGATGCAGGAGGGAGGATGCAGGAGGGAGGATGCAGAGGATGCAGGGGGGAGGATGCAGGGGGGGATGCAGGGGGGAGGATGCAGGGGGAGGATGCAGGGGAGGATGCAGGGGAGGATGCAGGAGAGGATGCAGGGGGGAGGATGCAGGAGGAGGATGCAGGGGGGAGGATGCAGGAGGAGGATGCAGGGGAGGATGCAGGGGAGGATGCAGGGGAGGATGCAGGGGGGAGGATGCAGGGGGAGGATGCAGGGGGGGATGCAGGGGGGGATGCAGGGGAGGATGCAGGGGGGAGGATGCAGGGGGGAGGATGCAGGGGGGAGGATGCTGCGAGGGATGCAGGGGGGAGGATGCAGGGGGGAGGATGCAGGGGGGAGGATGCTGCGGGGGATGCAGGGGGGGGATGCAGGGGGAGGATGCAGGGGGAGGATGCAGGGGAGGGATGCAGGGGGGGGATGCAGGGGGAGGATGCAGGGGGAGGATGCAGGGGGAGGATGCAGGGGGGAGGATGCTGCGGGGGATGCAGGGGGGATGTCGCTGTCGCCCCGCCCCGCCAGGCCCCGCCCCGCGGCCCCGCCCACCTGTCTCCAGGTACCAGAGGTCCTTGCAGCACACTTGGTTGTTCCAGGCTTTCCTGTACCCGTCCCTGCCGCTCCAGATGTAGAGCCTGGAGCTGATGGCCACGGCGCAGTGCCCGGCCCGGGCCCGCGGCACTGCCTCCTCCAGCGGCTCCAGCGCCAGCGCCTCCCAGCACATGGACTCTGCCCCCCCCCGGCACGGCCCTCAGCGCCGCGGCCACGCCCGGACCGCGGGGCGGGGGGAGGGAATGCACGGGAAGGGGATGGGAGGAGGTTGGGAGGGGGCTGGAGGGGGTGGGGAGGGGTCCTGGGGGGAGCTGGGGGGGGCCTAAGGGGGCTGGGAGGGGGCTGGAGTGGCTGGGGGGGGCCTAAGGGGGCTGGGAGGGGTTTTGGAGAGGTCTAAGAGGGGTTGGGGGAGGCCTAGAAAGAGGCTGAGGGAGTCTGGAGTGACTTGGGGGGGGTCTTGGAGGGCACTGGGGGGGTCTGGAGTGATTGGGGGGGGTCCTGGAGGGCGTTGGGGGGGGGTCTGGAGTGATTGGGGGGGGGGTCTTGGAGGGTGCTGGGGGGGGGTCTGGAGTGATTGGGGGGGGGTCTGGAGTGATTGGCGGGGTCCTGGAGGGCGTTGGGGGGGGGTCTGGAGTGATTGGGGGGGTCCTGGAGGGCGCTGGAGGGGTCTGGAGTTGTTGGGGAGGGGCCTGGGAGGGGTCGGGGGGGGGTCTAGAATTGGGGGGGGGCTCCAGGGTGGGGCTCATGGGGGCCAGGAGGAGATTCTGAGGGGGGGACTTTGAGGGGCATGGAGAGAACTGGGGCGGGGGGGTCCCGGGGTGGGGGTCCCGGGGGGGTGTGGGGGTCAAGCTGGGGGTCCCAGGGGGCAGTTTTGGGGTGCTGGGGGGAGGACAGTATGGAGGCTCTGCGGGGGGGGGCTGAAGGGGACAGTTGGGAGGTGCAGAGGGGCTGAGGTTCGGGGTCCTGGGGGGGGGGGGTTGCCTGTAGGGGGGTCAGGCTGGGGGTCCCGGGGTGGGTGCTGGGGTCCCGGGGGGGTCCGGGGGGGGTCCCGGGGGGGCCCTCACCCAGGTTGAGGCAGGCCAAGGTGTTGGTGCACTTCCACTCCTTCTCGTGCGTGGCCACTTTGACGTCGTCCATCACCAGGGGCACCCAGCCCCCAAACACGTACATCCTGGGGGGGCAGGGCGGGGGGGTCGGGGGGGGCTGGGGAACCCCCCCTGCGCCCCTCCCCCACCTTCCTGCCCTCCTCCCTTGGGGATGTTGTGAGGGGACCCCAAAACTATCCCAGTGTGATTGAAGGAGGAGAGAAAGAGACCCGCGGGG
The DNA here is from genome assembly GCF_015220805.1 of Pogoniulus pusillus. Lineage (NCBI taxonomy): Eukaryota > Metazoa > Chordata > Aves > Piciformes > Lybiidae > Pogoniulus > Pogoniulus pusillus. The sequence goes on from NW_026974578.1 coordinate 6,631, forward strand.
GGGGAGGGAGGGTTGGGGACCCCCAGGGGTAAATAAGGGCTGGGGACCCCCAGGGGTAAATGAGAGTTGGGGACCCCCAGGGGTAAATGAGGGTTGGGGACCCCCAGGGGTAAATGAGGGTTGGGGACCCCCAGGGGTAAATGAGAGCTGGGGACCCCCAGGGGTAAATGAGGGCTGGGGACCCCCAGGGGTAAATGAGAGTTGGGGACCCCCAAGGGTAAATGAGAGTTGGGGACCCCCAGAGGTAAATGAGGGCTGGGGACCCCCAGGAGGAGAATGAGAGTTGGGGACCCCCAGGAGGAGAATGAGAGTTGGGGACCCCCAGGAGGAGAATGAGGGCTGAGGACCCCCAGGGCTAAATGAGGGCTGGGGACCCCCAAACCCATCCCAGTTGGACTCAGTGGGGTCTGGGGTCTCTTCTCCTCCCCCCTCCCTTTACCCAGGGGAGGGGTCCCCCAGTGGCCCCCCCAGGTACAGAGTGGGGGCAGGAAGCTGCTCAGATCCCACCCCCCCCCGCACCCCCTCCCCCTCCAGCCTAAATCAACCCACCCTGGGCTGACCCCAACCTCCTCCAGCTCCACCCTTCAGCCCCCTCCTACCGGGCTCGGGGGTCCCTCCCCCCTGCTCCCCCTCATTAAGGGAGGAGTCTCCCCCTTCACCCCCCCACCCCCATCCCCATCTCCCCCCCAGCCTAAACCAACCCTCCCCGACCTGACCCCAACCTCCTCCAGCTCCACTCTGCAGCCGCTCAGAGCCCTTCGAGCCCCTCCCACCCCTCCCGCCCGGCTCGGGGGTCCCTCCCCCCTGCTCCCCCTCATCACGGGAGGTCTCCCCCTCCCCTCCCCCCCCCCCCCCGCGCCCCCAGCCTCACTTGTTGCCGATGGTGGTGGCCGAGTGCAGGCTGCGCGGCAGCGGCGCCACCCCGCTCAGGCTGGGCTTGTTCCAGGTCAGGGTCTCTGCGGAGCAGCCGCGGGGGAGAGGCTCAGGACCCCCCCCGCAGCGCCTCGGGGAGGGGGCGGGGAGGGGGCGGGGGGCTTTGGCTGACCGATGTCGAGGGTCCAGAGGTCGCCCAGGCGGCAGCCGCTCATGCCGCCGTAGATGACGAGCCGGGAGCGGCGGCTCTGGCGCTCGGTGTACACCACGGCCGTGTGCGACTCCCGCGGCGGCGGCAGCACCCCGTAGGTGATGGGGATGTCCCAGGACACCACCCCCGAGCCCGCCCGCAGCTCCAGCACGTACAGGTCGTTCAGGTAGCTGCGGGGCGGGGCAGAGGCGCTTAGAGACAGCCCGCGGGGGAGGGAGTGGAGAGGGGAGCGGGGATGGGACCCCACAGGGGGCAGGAAAGGGAGTGGAGAGGGGAGCTGGGATGGGACCCCACAGGGACCCCAAAGGGACCCCACAGGGGGCAGGAAAAGGACTGAAGAGGGGAGCTGGGATGGGACCCCACAGGGACCCCAAAGGGAGTGGAGAGGGGAGCTGGGATGGGACCCCACAGGGGGCAGGAAAGGGAGTGGAGAGGGGAGCTGGGATGGGACCCCACAGGGACCCCAAAGGGAGTGGAGAGGGGAGCTGGGATGGGACCCCACAGGGACCCCAAAGGGAGTGGAGAGGGGAGCTGGGATGGGACCCCAAAGGGACCCCAAAGGGGGCAGGAAAGGGAGTGGAGAGGGGAGCGGGGATGGGACCCCACAGGGGGCAGGAAAGGGAGTGGAGAGGGGAGCTGGGATGGGACCCCACAGGGGGCAGGAAAGGGAGTGGAGAGGGGAGCTGGGATGGGACCCCACAGGGGGCAGGAAAGGGAGTGGAGAGGGGAGCTGGGATGGGACCCCACAGGGACCCCAAAGGGAGCCCAAAGGGGGCAGGAAAGGGGAGCTTGGAAGGGACCCCAAAGGGGGCAGGAAAGGGAGTGGAGAGGGGAGCTGGGATGGGACCCCACAGGGACCCCAAAGGGAGTGGAGAGGGGAGCTGGGATGGGACCCCACAGGGGGCAGGAAAGGGAGTGGAGAGGGGAGCTGGGATGGGACCCCACAGGGACCCCAAAGGGAGCCCAAAGTGGGTAAGAAATGGAGTGGAAAGAGGAGCTTGGAAGGGACCCTAAAGGGACCCCAAAGGGGGCAGGAAAGGGACTGGAGAGGGGAGCTTGGATGGGACCCCAAAGGGACTGGGGAAGGACCCAAAGGGACCCAAAAGGAACCCAAAGGGACTGGGAGAGGACCCAAAGGGAAAGGACCCAAAGGGACTGGGAAGGGACCCCAGAGGGGCCCCCCCAGCCAAGCAGAAGGGCCCCCCCATGCCCCCTCACCGGGGGATGTTGTTCTTGGGGTCCTCGCTGTCGTTGGCCAGGCCCCCGAACAGGTAGCATTTGTTGCCCACCAGGGAGAAGCTGTGGCCCAGCCGGGGGCAGGGGGGGGGCCCATTCTTGGGGGTCTTCGCCTTCAGACGCTTCCACTCCCAGCGGCTGGCCTGGAGGTGGGGGGGGCAGGGCTTGGTTTGGGGGGGGGGGAAGCATCGGGGTCCCCCCACCCAAATAAAAGCCCCCCCCAGGCACAGCTGTGAGCTGCACCAGCTGCTGCCCCCTCCCCCCTTTGGCTCCTCCCTGTGTCCCCCCACCCAAATAAAAGCCCCCCCCAAGCACAGCTGTGAGCTGCACCAGCTGCTGCCCCCTCCCCCCTTTGGCTCCTCCCTGTGTCCCCCCACCCAAATAAAAGCCCCCCCCCAGGCACAGCTGTGAGCTGCACCAGCTGCTGCCTCCTCCCCCCTTTGGCTCCTCCCTGTGTCCCCCCACCCAAATAAAAGCCCCCTCCCCACTAAGCTCCTCCCATCTAAGCTACCCCCCCCCAGAGCACAAGGAAGCCATAGAAAACATTGCCCACCCCCCCCCTTTAGCTCCTCCCAGAGACCCCAAGCCCCTCCCAACCCAAGTCCCCCCACCCAAATAAAAGTCTCTGCCCCCCAACCTTACTTAAGCCCCCCCCGGAGCACCCAGAAGCCACAAAAATGCCCCTCCCCCATCAACCCCTCCCCACACACCCCCAAAGCCCCTCCCCAGCCCAAACCAAGTCCCCCAACCCAAATAAAGGTGTGTCCCCCCCAAATAAGAGTCCCCCCCACACCTCACAGCCCCTGCCACCCTCTCCCCCACCCACCCCACACGGGCACTCCCCACAGCCCTTCAGGCCCCCTCCCTCCACCCCTCCTCGCACTGCATCCCCCCGCCCAAATAAAGGCCCCCCCAATAAAAGTGGTGTCGTCCCCCCCCCCCACACCCGCCTGAGGCCCCCCCCACACCTCACCCCCCTGCCCCCCACGGGCGCTCCCCACAGCCCTTCAAGCCCCTCCCTCCTCCTCCTCCTCCTCCCTCCTCATCCCCCCGCCCAAATAAAAGTCCCCGCCCGCAGAGCGCCCAAGCCTGCGCCGCTGCCCCCGCCCTGCGCCACCACGCCCCGGCCCCGCCCGGGGGCGTGCCCTGTGTCCCCCCCGGGGTGGGGGGGGGGCGGTGCCCACCTGCAGCTCGTAGAGGTCGTTGCTGTACTTGCCGTACTCCACCATGCCGCCGAACACCAGCAGCCTGGTGCCGTCGCACACGAAGCCGTAGGCCGCGCAGCCGGGGGGGATGTCCCCCCGCACCGCCGGGATGAACCACTGGTTGGTGGCTGGGGGGGGGCGGGGGGGGATCAGACACAGCCACGCCCTCTCCCACCAGGAACCACACCCCAGCCCACCTGTGAGCCTCCAGGGCCTCCCCGTGGGCTCCCTCTGCCCACCTGTGACCCCCCCCCCAGCCCCCAATGGGCTCCCTCTGCCCACCTGTGACCCCTCCCAGCCCCCAATGGGCTCCCTCTGCCCACCTGTGACCCCTCCCAGCCCCCAATGGGTTCCCTCTGCCCACCTGTGAGCCTCCCCAGCCCCCCAATGCCTCCCCCAGCCCTCAATGGGCTCTCCCAACCCCCAGTGGGTTCCCTCTGCCCACCTGTGAACCCCCCCCCAGCCCCCCAGGGCCTCTCAAGGACTTTTCCCCACCCAGCTCTAAGCTCCCAACCCTCCTGAGTCCCCTCTGCCCCCCCCCGACCCCCCCCACCCCCAATCCCCTCTAAACCTCCTCTCAGCTCCCCCACGAGGTCTCTCCACCCCCTCCCTTCCCCCCAACTCCCCCCTCGAGACCCCCAAATCCCTTCAAACCTCCTCTCTGCCCCCTCCCTGCCCCCCAACTCCCCCCTCGAGCCCCCCCCGGCCCTGACCCGTGTTGTAGACGTGCAGCTCATCCACGATGCCTTCGTTGCCCCCCCCGAAGACCACAATCAGCTCCTTGATGGCCACCGCCCGGTGGCCGTGCCGGGGGCGGGGCACAGGCCCGGACCACCCAACCACCCTCTTCCAGCGCGGCTGCAGCGCGGGGGGGGCCGCAGCGCCCCCTGCAGGGGAGCCCCCCCCCGCCCCCGGGGCTGCCATTGGCCCCAGCTGCCTCTGCTGGGGGAGGGGAGGGAGGGCAAAGACATGGGGAGAGGAAGGGGGGAAGGAAATTGGGGGGGGGGGGGGGGGGGAGAGGAGCGGGCAAAGGAAATGGGGGGAGGGGCAAATGAATGGGGGGGGAGGGAATGGGGAGAGGGAGCAGAGAGCAAACAGTGGGGGTGGGGGAAGGTGAAATGGGAGGGGCAGGTAAAGGGGGAGGGACCAGCAGGTGAGAGAAGGGAAAGGGGGAGGAGCCAAAAGTGGGGGAGGGGCCAAAGAAGGGGAGGAGCAACAATAAAAGGGGGAGGGGCAACAATAAAAGGGGAGGGGCAACAAGAAAAGGGGGAGGGGCAACAAGAAAAGGGGGAGGGGCAAAAAACAAACATGAAGATGGGGAAGAGACAAAACAGTTTGGGGGGGGGGGGAGAAACAAAAGGGGGGGGGAAAGAGGCTTCAGTGCAGGAGATTTGCCCTCAGCCCCCCCCCACAGGCCCCCCCAGCCCCCACCCCCCCAACCGCCCCCTGGGGCAGTGCTAATTGCCCCCCCCCGGCACTAATTACCCTCAGCCACCTAACTGCCCCCCCCGGGTACTCAACGTCCCCCCCATAACAACGTCCTCCCCCCGCACTCCCCTCCCCCCCCCCCCGCACTGGTTCCTGCTGCCCGCCCCCGGCCCCGCCCCAGGCCCTCCCTGGGCGCCGCCATCTTGTCCGCGCCGGCGCCAAATGGCCTCCTCCTGCCCCCCCCCCCCCCCCCCCGCCCGTTCGCCGCCGCTGCTGACCCCTCCCGGCCGCCGGCCGCCGCCCAGCCCCGCTCCGCTCCGCCGCAGCCTTTCGGCCCCTGCCGGCCGCCGTAGGCCGCCCCCGGGCCCCGCCCGCGCTCACGCCGGGAGCCGCCATCTTGGCAGTCTGCGGGCGCCGCCATCTTGCCCCGGGAGCCGCTCGCGGCTTCCCCTCCCCCCCCCCCCCCCCCCCGCAGCCACCGACCGAGCTCGGAGACCCCCGGGGGGGGGACAGGGGGGGTGGGGGGGGCGGCGGAGTGTCCCCGGGGCCTACAGAGCGCCCCCCGGGGGGCTCGGGGTGCTCCTGGGGCCGCCATAGAGCCGTGAGGGTGCCGCAATAGAGCCCCGGGGGGGGCCCAGATAGAGCCCCGGGGGGGCCCAGACAGAGCCCCGGGGGGGGCCAGATAGAGCCCCGGGGGGGGCCAGATAGAGCCCCGGGGGGGGCCCCAACAGCGCCCGGGGTGTGCCGCAAACAAGAGCCGCGGGGGGGGCCCCCAAGAGGCCCCCGGGGGGGCCCTAACGGAGGCCTCAGGACGCCCCCAGCAGAGCCCCACGCGGGGGGTCCCTGCCGCGGGTGGGTCTGGCCCTGACGCCCCCCCCCGGAGCCCCCCCCCCGGTCCGCGTGGGAACGCCGCAGCCGCGCGCCGAAACCACGCCCCCACCCGCTGGTCCCGCCCCCTCACTCCGCCCCTGCAGTGACGTCAGCCCCCTTCGCCCCGCCCCCCGCCATGCCTGGCGGCTCCGCCCCCGCGGCCCCGCCCAGCCGCGCACAAAAGAGAGCTCAGAAGCTGCGACCCTGCCCCGGAGCCTGCCCCGGCCCCGGCAACGGCACCGGCACCGCCACCGGCCCCGGCCCCGGCCCCCCGCCCCGCGCCCCTCCCCCCGCCGCTCCTTACCCCCCCGCGGCTCCCTCCGCCGCCTGCCGACCCCAGCCCCGCGCAGGCCCCGCCCGTACGGAGCGCTCAGCTCGCCATGGGCGCCGCCATCTTCGCAGGCCCCTCCCCTTCCTCGCCCCTCCCCTTCCTCCTCCTCCCCTTCCTCCTCCTCCCTCCCCTTACCTTCCCTCTCTCCCTCTCCTCCTCTTCCTCCTCCCTCTCCTCCTCTTCCTCCTCGCTCCCTTCCCCGCCTCGTTCTCCTCCTCCCCCCCGGCCACTTATCGGCGCCTTACAACCTCCCTCCCCGCTCCGAGGCCTCACGGCCTGGGCCCTGCCCCCCCCCCCCCCCCCCCCCCCGGTAACGCAGAGCTCAGGAGCGAAACCTCCTCCCCCCCCCCCTCCCCCCTCCCGCCAAGCTCCAAGATGGCGGCGGAGGGGACCCGGGCGTGGGCGGGGCACGGAAGGGACCCGGATGTGGGCGGGGCGGGTGTGTGGGCGGACCACAGAGGGACCCGGATGTGGGCGGGGCGCTGCACGGTGGCACCGCCCCCTCTGTCCCGCCCCCTTCCCCCTCCCTTCTCCTTCCCCCCCCCCGCGCCGCTCCCCTCGTCCCCTCCCAACATGGCGGCCCCCGGGAGGGGAGCAGCAGGCCCCGGATGTGGCCCCCACGGCGCCGCCGCCTGCCCCCTGCCCGCCCCCGCCCGGGAGCGGCTTCCTTGTACGGCGGAAAGGCTCCGGGGCGGCGGCAGAGGAGCGGCCGCGACTTGGGGGGGGAGGAGGAGGAGGAGGAGGAGGAAGGGTGACAAAATGGCGGCAGCGCCGCTCGGCGCTCAGCGGCACAAAAGCAGCGAGCGGGAAGGCGCCGCCGGTCCCGGGACCTTCCTCCGCTCCTCCTCCTCCTCCTCCCGGGGGCGCTCTGCCGAGGCGCGGGGCGGGAGCGCAGCCGCCGGGCCCGGGACCTTCCTCCCGCTCCTCCTCCTCCTCAGGGCGCTCGGCCCGGGGCGGGGGGGGCGGTGCGCCCGCAGGGAGGGCAGCGCCCAGCGCCCCGCAGCAGACCCCCGCTGCCCGCTCCCGCTCCGCTCCCGCTCCGCTCCCGCTCCCGCTCCGCTCCGCTCGCGGCCCCCTCCCCCCTGCCGCGCGGGCCCAGGCCCCGGATGCGGCGGCCCCAAGATGGCGGCGGCCGCGGGACCCGGATGCGGCCGCTCTGCCCCCGCCGCGCCGCTCCCCGCCGCGCTCCCCCGGCCCCGCTCCGCGGCCGCCGCTCACCGCCGCCGCTCTGCCTCCCGCACGCCCTCCGCCGCCGCCGCCTCCGGGCCGCCGCTGCGCTCGCTCCGGGCCGGCCCCGCCGCGCTCACGGCTGGCTCTTGGGAGCCGCCATTTTGGACGCGTCTCCTCCGCGCCCCGCACCAAGATGGCGCCGCCCAGGACCCGGATGTTGGCGCCCAACGGACCCCGCGCGAGGGGCGGGGCGGGGGGGGCGGGGCCGCGCACGCGCGCTCTGCCATTGGCCCTGCCGCGGCCTCGGCCCCGCCCCGGCTCCGCCTCCCCCCCCCGCGCGTGCGCGCTGGGGCCTGAGGCCGTTGGCGTCTGAGAGGCTCCGGAGGCGGCGCCGAGCCCCTGCCCCGGGCCGGGGGAGACCCCGCGGGGACCCCCAGAGGGACCCCACAGGAGCCTCAGAGTGACCCCCAGAGGGACCCCGGAGAAGCCTCAGGGAGACCCCCAGAGGGACCCCGGAGAAGCCTCAGGGAGACCCCCAGAGGGACCCCACAGTGACCCCCAGAGGGACCCCGGAGGAGCCTCAGAGTGACCCCCAAAGGGACCCCACAGTGACCCCCAGAGGGACCCCGGAGGAGCCTCAGGGAGACCCCCAAAGGGTCCCCACAGGAGCCTCAGAGTGACCCCCAGAGGGACCCCACAGTGACCCCCAGAGGGACCCCGGAGGAGCCTCAGGGAGACCCCCAGAGGGTCCCCACAGGAGCCTCAGAGTGACCCCCAGAGGGACCCCACAGGAGCCTCAGGGAGACCCCCAAAGGGTCCCTGCAGGGGCCTCAGAGTGACCCCCAAAGGGTCCCCACAGTGACCCCCAGAGGGACCCCGGAGGAGCCTCAGGGAGACCCCCAGAGGGTCCCCACAGGAGCCTCAGAGTGACCCCAAAAGGGTCCCTGCAGGGGCCTGGGTGTGACCCCCAGAGGGTCCCCACAGTGGCCTCAGTTTGTCTCCAGAGTGGCCTCAATGTCCCCTGAGTGGCCCAAACAGAGCCCCAAAGCCTCCCAGTGCCTCCCAGTGCATCCCAGTGCAGCCTCAGCCACTCCCAGTCCATCCCAGTCACTCCCAGTCCATCCCAGTGCCTCCCAGTGCTGCCTCAGCCACTCCCAGCACCATTCCAGTCACTCCCATCTCCATCCCAGTGCCTCCCAGCACCACCTCAGTCACTCCCAGTCCATCTCGGTGCTGCCTCAGTCACTCCCAGCCCCGTCCCAGTCACTCCCAGTCCATCCCAGTGCCTCCCAGTCTGCCCCAGTGCCTCCCAGTGCTGTCCCAGTCACTCCCAGTCCATCCCAGTGCCTCCCAGTCTGCCCCAGTGCCTCCCAGTGCTGTCCCAGTCACTCCCAGTCCATCCCAGTCACTCCTATCTCCATCCCAGTGCCTCCCAGCCCCGTCCCAGTCACTCCCAGTTCGGCTTCATTCACTTCCAGTCCGCCCCAACACCTCCCAGCCTCACTCCGTTCCCTCCCGAGTCCCTCCCAGCCCCGCCCCAGTCCCTCCTAGCCCCGCCCTAGCCCCGCCCCAGTCCCTCCTAGCCCCGCCCAGTCCCTCCTAGCCCAGCCGGAGCGGCCCTGAGGCGAAGCAGCTGCGCAGGGGCCAGGTCGGGAGCTCGGCGGGAACGGGAACGGGAACGGCCCCGGGCCTAGACCCCGGCCCCGACCCCGGCCCCGACCCCGGCCCCGGCTCCAGCTCCGGTCCCAGGCTCAGCCCCCCCCCCCCCCCCCCCCGGGCGCTGTCCCTTTAAAAGCGGCGCCGCCATTGGTGCACTGAGGCGGAAGTGCCCTCCCAGCCCCCCCGCTCACTTCCGGCGCGCCCGCCGCCATCTTGAGCGTGGCGGAAGCGAGGCCTGGGGGGAGGGGCGGAGCCTTCTGCTGTGACGTCACCGCCGTGGTGACATCAGGGTTGTGACGTCACAGCTGGCGGGCGGGCGGGGGGGGCCTGGGGCTGGCAGGGAGAGGGAGCCAAGGGAGGGCACCCAGGGGGGATCTGGGATCTGCTGACATCAGCAGAGAGCCAATGGGGGGGGAGGATCTGCTGACGTCACCTGAGGAGAGCTGGGACCCAGTGACGTCACTGGAGAGATCTGCTGACGTCACCGGAGAGGCTCTGGGATCCGCTGCAGGGCCAATGGCAGGGCCCGGGGGGGGCTGGGATCCAGCGGCCTCAGGAGCTCAGGGATCCAGGATCCAGCAGCACCAACTCAGCAGGGTCTGGGATCCGCTGGGGCCTTGTGGGGAGCCAGAATCCACTGCCCTGCTGCGGCGTGGGCGGTCCAGGATCCACTGAGGCCGCAGGGATCCAGGCCCCACAGGGGCCCTGCAGGGATCCCAGGCCCTGGTGCTGCACAGGGAGATCTGGGATCCACTGGCAGCAATTGGAGCGATCCAGCACTGGGCAGAGCTGGGATCTACTGGAGCCATGCGGGACAAGAGGAGGTGCAGAGCCCTGGCCCCAGCCTGACAGATCCCAGGATCCACAGCCCCAGCCCCAGGCGATGCTGCCTGGGACCCACCGGAGTCACGAAGAGAGATCCAGGCCCCACAGCCTCCCCCCCAGCTGCTGCTGCCTGGGATCCACTGATCCAGGATCCACTGATCCAGGCCCCACAGCCTCCCCCCCAGCTGCTGCTGCCTGGGATCCACTGATCCAGGCCCCACAGCCCCAGCTGCCATTGCAGGGAGCTGTGGGATCCACAAGCACTGTGGGAACTCACTGGAACCACCTGCAGAGATCTGGGACCCACCTGGCCCCCCCCAGCCCCCACGCAGAGCAGCCTGGGATCCACTGCCCCAACCCCCACCCTGCCCCCCCCCAGCCCCCAGGCAGAGCAGCCTGGGATCCACTGCCCCAACCCCCCACCCTGCCCCCCCCCCCAGCCCCCAGGCAGAGCAGCCTGGGATCCACTGCCCCCCCCCCGCCACAGCCAATGAGCAGGCTCCGAGTGGGTTACACAGATTTATAGATCACTCCAGCACAGACACAGAGCCCCGGGGGGGGGGCGGGGCGGGGCGGGCCCGGGGGCATCCCCCCCCCGCGCCGGGGGGCCGGGGGGGGGCGGGGGGGGGCAGTAGATCGATAAGGCAAACAAAGGCTCCTGCGCACTAAGAGTACGGAGAATAAATAGCTGCGGGACCCCCCCCGGCCACACCCAGCCCCCCCCGGGGGTCCGCCCCCCCCCCCCCCCCGCCAGGGATCCAGGCCCCACCCTGCTCCCTTGGGGATCTCTTCTGCTGCTTTCACCCCGCGGGGCTGGGGCCTCCCCCCCGCCTCCCCCCCCCCGTTATTGCCATGGAGGGGCCGAGGCCGAACAGTCCCGGGAGGGGGGGGCTGGAAGAACGGGGGGGGGGGCGTGGGGGGGGCGTGGAAGGTGGGGAGGGGAAAAGGGGAGGGGCCCCAGGAGTGACCTCCCCACCCCCCCCAGGGCCGGTAAAGTGCAGGATGGGGACCCCCCCCCCCATAGGCTGGGATCTGCCCAGGGATGGGATCCCCCTGGGCCCCCCCCAGGACAGGGACACTGCAGGGGGTGGGAACTGGATCCCACTGCCCCCTCCCCCCCCCCCCCACTGGATCTCCACTGGACTCCACCCCAGCACACGCTCACACCTGATTGGCTCTGGCCTGGCTCCCACTGCAAGCCCTGCTCACACCCGATTGGCTCTGGACTGGATCCCACTGCAAGCTCTGCTCACACCTGATTGGCTCTGGACTGGATCCCACTGCAAGCCCTGCTCACACCTGATTGGCTCTGGACTGGATCCCACTGCAAGCTCTGCTCGCACCTGATTGGCTCTGGCCTGGCTCCCACTGCAAGCTCTGCTCACACCTGATTGGCTCTGGCCTGGCTCCCACTGCAAGCTCTGCTCACACCTGATTGGCTCTGGACTGGATCCCACCCCAAGCCCACCCTGCAGCCCCTCCTGGCTGGCCGCAGACCAGATCCCGCCCAACCCGGAGCCGCTCTCCTGATTGGACAGGGACCAGGTCCCAGCCCAAGGTGGAGCGACTCCTGATTGGCTCAGGGCCAAGCCCCGCCTCAGCCCGGCAGGGCTCCCGCTGGATGGAGGCCGGACCCGCCCCTCCAATCCACAGCCACTCCTGATTGGATCCCGGCCGGATCCCGCCTCGACCCAGAGTCGCTGCTGCCCAGGCCGGGGCCGGGCCAGGAGCCCTTCCCCATTGGACTGCGGCCAGCCCCGCCCACTCCCTGATGCTCCTCTCTCCTGATTGGCTCCAGACCCTGTCAGAACCAGAGCCACACCCACCCCAGGCTCCCTCCCGATTGGCCCCTGTGGAATCCCTCCTGATTGGCTGCCCGCCAGGTCCCGCTCGAGCGAGAGGCTGCTCCCCATTGGCTGGAGCCCAACCCAACGCTCGCTGCTGATTGGCCCAGGGCCAGATCCCAGCCCTCGGCAACGACTGCTGCCTGCTTGGCCGCTGGATCCCAGCTGCTCCTGATTGGCTCACACCCGGAGCTCACCACAGCTCCTGATTGGCTCCAGGCCTGACCTTGCCTCTATTAAACACCACTCCTGATTGGCTCACCACTGGATCCCAACAGAACGGAAAGCTGCTCCTGATTGGCTCACAGCCAAATCCACAGTGACTCACAGAGGCACTCCTGATTGGTTCACAACTGGATCCCACTCCGAATCAGCATCACTCCTGATTAGCTCAAGACCAGATCCCACTCCAACTCAGCATCACTCCTGATTGGCTCATGACCAGATCCCACTCCAACTCAGGCTCACTCCTGATTGGCTCATGACCAGTTCCCACTCCAACTCAGAGTCACTCCTGATTGGCCCAAGACCTGCTCCCACCCCTATCGAGTGCCACTCCTGATTGGCTCCACACTTGAACCCCCTCGCAAGCTGCTCCTGATTGGCTGGGGACCTGATCCCAGCACCTCACAAGTCCCCTCGGGATTGGCTCGACGCTGGACACGCCCCCCCCCCCCCCGGAACCCACCAAAGCCTCTCCCGATTGGCTCCACCTCTTCTCCTCTGCCCCTGGCTCCTGCCCCGCCCAGCAGCGCCCTGCTCCCTCCCCATTGGACGGCGGCTGGATCCCCCCTGCCCCGCCCTTAGTGCAAATGGCTTCCTGCGGCCTGCAAACGGGAACGAGGCTTGGAAGAACGAGAAAAGCGGCGCCGGGGGGGGGGGGGTGGGGGGGTGGGGTCACGACTCAGGCTGCCCCACCCCCGCCTCAGCCCCTCCCCCACGGCCACCCCCGAGGGAGGCATCCCAGGGGACGCCCCTCCCTCCTCCCCCCTCCCCCACCCCCCTTAGACCAAAGTGCAAAGTGGGGGGTCCCGGGCGGGGGGGGGGCTGCTCCCCACGCCCCTCGCTGTGCTTCTCGGGTATAAAAACGAGGGGCTCGGGCTCGGGGGGTGTGGGCTGGGCCCACGGGGGGGGCAGGGTGGGGCTGATGGGGGTCACGGGATGGGGGGGGAGGTGTTCGTGTCGAGGCGGCGAGGGGGGGGGGCTGGGCTGGGGGCGTGGGGCCGTGGCGCGGGGGCCGTGGGGGGTCTCGGTGCGGGGGGGGTGGGGGTGTCCCATCCGTCCGTCTGTCCGCCCGTGGGGGGCGCTCACAGTCAGCTGACTCGCTCGGGCAGAGGCGTCCTGGTGTCCACCGGCTCGTCCCGGCCCGGGGGGGGCCGCGGCACCGAGGCGTTGGGAGGGGGAGGGGGCGGGGGGGGAGCTGCCGAGGCCGCTGACGACAACGACGAGGAAGAGGACGACGAAGAGGACGAGGAGGAGGATGAGGAGGAGGAGGGGGGGGGCAGTGTCTTTGTGCTCGGGCTCCCCTCGGTGGTGTTTGTAGGGCGGCTGGGGCGGGGGCGGCGGGGGCGGCGGCGGGGGGGGGGGTGGGGTGAGTCTTAGCCGCCTCTTTGCCGCCGCCGCCACCGCAGCCGTCGGGCGCCGCCGCCGCCGCCGCTCCCCCCCGCTCCTCGGGACAGCCGCTCAAGTCCTGCGGCGGCACCGGCGCCGGCGGCACGGGAGGAGGAGGAGGAGGAGGAGGAGGAGGAGGGGGGGGTGGGGGGGGTGGGCTGGAGCTGTCCTCGGGGCTGGCAGGGGGCTCGGGGGGCAGCGGAGGCGGCGGGGGGGTGGTGCTGCTGCCGGTGCCGGTGCCGGTGCCGCGTCCCTTGGGGCTGCTCTCTTTGCTGCGCCGCCCTGGGCTGCGAGCGCTGCGGGGTCCCTTGGGGGGGGGTCCTCGTTCCGGGGGCGCCAGGGGGGGCAGGGCAGCCTTGGCCGCCTCCAGCGCCGCCGCCTCCCTCGCCTTCCTCTTCTTGATGGGCAGCACCGTCTCCTGCGGCGCCGCCGGGCCCCCGGGGCTCGACGTCTTCTTCTTCGCCTCCGCCGCCGCCGCTCCTCCTCCTCCTCCTCCGCCGCCGCCGCCGCCGCCGCCGCCGCCGGCTCCGCTGCCCGCCGCGGCCGCGGCGCCCCCCAGGCCCCCCGGTTTCCTGCCCCGCTTCTTGGGCACGGCCTGGCTGTCCGCCTCCGCCTTCCGCTTCCTCCCGGGCCGCTTGCTCGCCAGCACCGGCGCCGAGCTGCTGGCGGCGGCCGCCTCGCCCCGCGGAGCGCCCTGCCCGCCCTGGAAGGGCATCTTCACCAGCAGCTTGCCAGGGCTCTTCTCCAGCACCCGCTTCACCTGCACGCCCTCGCCCGCCGCCGCCGCCGCCGCCGCCGCCGCCACCGCTCCGCCTTTGGGCTTGGCGGCGCCGCTGCCCTTGGGGCGCCCTCGGCCGCGTCCGGTGCCGGCGGCCTTGGGAGATTTGGGCTTCTTGGGGGGTCTCTGCTCGCGCCGCGAGGGGCTGCCGCGCCCGGTCACCGTGAAGTCGAAGTCGTTGGGGTCCAGGGAGGTGTCCCCAACCTTCTCGAAGTAGGCGATCAGCTCCACCTTGGAGCGGAAGGCTTTGCCCTGCGGGCTGGGGAGGGCAGCGGCGGGCAGCAGGGGGCGGCGGAGCCCCTGCCGCTGCTCCCGGTGCTGCCCAGTGCGCTCCCGGTGCCGCCCAGCGCCCTCCCGGTGCCGCCCAGTGCGCTCCCGGTGCCGCCCAGCGCCCTCCCGGTGCTGCCCAGTGCGCTCCCGGTGCCGCCCAGCGCCCTCCCGGTGCCGCCCAGCGCCCTCCCGGTGCTGCCCAGTGCGCTCCCGGTGCCGCCCAATGCGCTCCTGGTACTGCCCAATGCGCTCCCGATGCTGCCCACTGCCCTCTCGGTACCGCCCAGAGCCCTCCCGGTACTGCCCAATGCGCTCCCGACGCTGCCCACTCTCCTCCCGGTGCCTCCCAGTGCTGCCCAGAGCCCTCCCGGTGCCGCCCAGTGCGCTCCCGGTGCCGCCCAGCGCCCTCCCGGTGCCGCCCAGTGCGCTCCCGGTGCCGCCCAGCGCCCTCCCGGTGCCGCCCAATGCGCTCCCGGTGCCGCCCAGCGCCCTCCCGGTGCCGCCCAGTGCGCTCCCGGTGCCGCCCAGCGCGCTCCCGGTGCCGCCCAGCGCGCTCCCGGTGCCGCCCAATGCGCTCCCGGTGCCGCCCAGTGCGCTCCTGGTACTGCCCAATGCGCTCCCGGTGCCGCCCAATGCGCTCCTGGTACTGCCCAATGCGCTCCCGGTGCTGCCCACTGCCCTCTCGGTACCGCCCAGAGCCCTCCCGGTACTGCCCAATGCGCTCCCGACGCTGCCCACTCTCCTCCCGGTGCCTCCCAGTGCTGCCCAGAGCCCTCCCGGTCTATCCCAGTGCCTTCCTAATTGCTCCCAGCACTCCCAGCGCCCTCCCAGTAACTCCCAGTAGCACCCAGCGCCCTCCTATCAGCTCCCAGTGCCCTCCCAGTAGCACCCAGCGCCCTCCTATCAGCTCCCAGTGCCCTCCAGGAGCGCCCTGCGGCGCCGCAGCGCCCCCCAGCGCTCACTTGATCAGGTAGACGTCGAACTTGCCGGCGGAGCGCCCGGACTTGCGCTGCTTCAGCTTGCGGGTCCAGCCCTCGGGCAGGGTGGGGTCGTCGTACATGGGCCCGCGGTCGCGGATGATGGAGCGGCGCTGCTTGGGCGAGGCCGAGGCCTCCGGCGCCGCCGGGGCCGCCCCGGGCGCCTCCGAGCTCTCCTCCGCCTTGCCAGCCTCGGCCGGCTCCGGGGAGGGCTGCGCCGGTTCGTGCGGGGCAGGCTGCGGCTGCGGCTGAGGCTTCTCCTCCTTCCGCTCCTTCTTCACCTTCTTGGCCTTGGGGGGCCTCTCCTTCAGCCCCCCCAGGTTCTCCTCCGACTTCTCCTCCCTGCGGGGCACAGAGGTGGAAGCGGTCAGGGGGGGATGGAGGCAAAGGAGAAGGGGAGGAGAAGGGAAAGGGGCAAAATACAGGATTTCAGCCCCAAAACTGAGAGATCTGACCCCAAAATCAGGATTTCAGCTCCAAAACTGAGAGATCTGAGCCCAAAACTGAGAGATCTGACCCCAAAATCAGGATTTCAGCTCCAAAACTGAGAGATCTGAGCCCAAAACTGAGAGATCTGACCCCAAAATCAGGATTTCAGCTCCAAAACTGAGAGATCTGACCCCAAAATCAGGATTTCAGCTCCAAAACTGAGAGATCTGAACCCAAAATCAGGATTTCAGCCTCAAAACCAGGGAGTGGAGCCCAAAATCAAGAGATTTGACCCCAAAATCAGGATTTCAGCTCCAAAACTGAGAGATCTGACCCCAAAATCAGGACTTCAGCCCCAAAACCGGGGAGTGGAGCCCAAAACTGAGAGATCTGACCCCAAAATCAAGAGATCTGACCCCAAAATCAGGATTTCAGCCCCAGAACTGGGGAGTGGAGCCCAAAACTGAGAGATCTGACCCCAAAACTGAGAGATCTGTCCCCCAAATCAGTATTTCAGCCCCAAAACTGGAGAGCTGAGCCCAAAATGACAGAGATTCATGCCCCAAAACCAGAGATTCCTGCCCCAAAATTTCAGACCTGTACCCAAAAGGTGAGACTTGGCCCCAAAAATTCAGAGATCCGAGCCCAAAACTCAGATCTGAGCCCAAAACTCAGAGATCTGAGCCCAAAACTCAGAGATCTGAGCCCAAAACTCAGAGATCTGAGACCAAAACTCAGAGATCTGAGACCAAAACTCAGAGATCTGAGACCAAAACTCAGAACGCAAATTTGAGACCAAAACCTTAAGATCTGAGCCCAAAACTCGGAGCCCTGAGCCCAAAACCTGAGGATCACTTCCACCACTTCTACTTTCGACCCCAAAATCTGAACATTTGCCCCCAAACTCTCAGATTTGACTCCAAACCCTTCAGAATCAGCCCCAAAACCTCCAGATTCGGCCTCAAACCCTGCAGGCACCTCAAGAACCCTGAGACTCAGGCCCAAAGCCTGGACCTTGGACCCCAAAACCTGGGGAATCTCCCCCAAAACCCCCGGAGGGGATCCTCAACCTCCCCCCCCACTCCCGGGGAGCAGCTCTGGGCGGGGGTCCGGCGCCAGTGCCCCTCCCCCCTGCGTGTCCTGGCACTGAAACTGGGGAGGGGGAAGCAGGGGGGGAAGGGGAGCAGGGCTGGAGGGGAGGGGGAGCAGGGATGGAGCTGGCAGGGGAAGGGGATGGAGCTGAGGGGGGATGGAGAGCAGGGACGGAGGGGAAGGGGGAGCAGGGCTGGAGCTGGGGAGGGGGAAGGGGAGCAGGGACGGAGGGGAAAGGGAGCAGGGACGGAGGGGAAAGGGAGCAGGGACGGAGGGGAAAGGGAGCAGGGACGGAGGGGAAAGGGAGCAGGGATGGAGCTGGGGCAGCATCGACGCCGAATTTGGGTGGGGGAAAGGAGAAAAAGCCACCCGGGATCAGCATCCCGATCGCGGCGTGGATCCGGCGGGACGGGAGCGGAGACCACTCCCGCACCGGCACCGGGGATGGATGCGGGGCCAGGGGGAGGGAGGCGGCGCCCGGCAGGGTCGCGGTGGGATGCTGGAGGGCTGGGGTCGGGCTGGGGTCGGTGCTGGGATCCTGCAGGGCTGGGGTCGGGCTGGGGTCGGTGCTGGGATCCTGCAGGGCTGGGGTCGGTGCTGGGATCCTGCAGGGCTGGGGTCTGGCCGCTGCCGGAGCTGGGATCCTGGGTCCTGGGGTCTGGCCGCTGCCGGTGCTGGGATCCTGGATCCGGGGGTCGGGCTGGGGTCGGTGCTGGGATCCCGCAGGGCTGGGGTCTGGCCGCTGCCGGAGCTGGGATCCTGGATCCTGGGGTCTGGCCGCTGCCGGAGCTGGGATCCTGCTCCCCACCCAACTGCGATCCCGGATCCCACCGGGCCGGGCTCTGGCTGATGTCGGTGCCAGGTGCCCACAGCGCTGGGATCCTGTCGGGGTCCCGCTCCTGCCGGTGCCAACGTCCTGGTTCTGGGCTTGCCCCTCCCAGCGCCCGGATCCCACTCCCCGCCGCGGCAGAATCCTGCTCCTCCCGGTGCCACGGACCCGCTCCTCGCCGTGCCGGGACCCTGCTCCTCCCGGTGCCAGTGACACTTCCCTCGCCGTACCGGGACCCTGCTCCTCCCGGTGCCACGGACCCGCTCCTCGCCGTGCTGGGACCCTGCTCCTCCCGGTGCCACGGACCCGCTCCTCGCCGTGCCGGGACCCTGCTCCTCCAGTGCCACGGACACTTCCCTCGCCGTGCCATGGACCCACTCCTCGCCGTGCCGGGACCCTGCTCCTCCCGGTGCCACAGACACTTCCCTCGCCGTACCGGGACCCTGCTCCTCCCGGTGCCATGGACCCGCTCCTCGCCGTGCCGGGACCCTGCTCCTCCCGGTGCCGGTGACACTTCCCTCGCCGTGCCGGGACCCTGCTCCTCCAGTGCCACGGACACTTCCCTCGGCGTGCCATGGACCCACTCCTCGCTGTGCCGGGACCCTGCTCCTCCCGGTGCCACAGACACTTCCCTCGCCGTGCCGGGACGCTGCTCCTCCCGGTGCCACGGACCTACTCCTCGCCGTGCCGGGACCCTGCTCCTCCCGGTGCCACGGACCCGCTCCTCGCCGTGCCGGGTCCTGCTCCTCCCGGTGCCATGGACCCACTCCTAGCCGTGCCGGGACCCTGCTCCTCCCGGTGCCACGGACCCGCTCCTCGCCGTGCCGGGTCCTGCTCCTCCCGGTGCCATGGACCCACTCCTAGCCGTGCCGAGACGCTGCTCCTCCCGGTGCCACGGACCCGCTCTTTGCCGTGCCGGGACCCTGCTCCGCCCGGTGCCACGGATCCACTCCTCGCCGTGCCGGGACCCTGCTCCTCTCGGTGTCAGGGATCCACTTCTCCCCGTGCCAGGACCCTGCTCCCCACTCAAGTGGGAATGTCCTTCCCAAAGAACTGGGATCCTGCTCCCCACCGTGCCGAGATCCTGCTCCTCTCTGAACCGGGATCCTGCTCCGCACTGAACTGGGATCCTGCTCCTCACTGAATCAGGATCTTGCTCCTTGCCGTGCCGGGACCCTGCTCCTCGCCGAGCTCCGGTAGCAGCACTGGGATCGCTGCCGGGATCGCTGTGGGATCAGTGCCGGGATCGGTGCCCGGATGGCTGCGGGGATCACTGCTGGGATTGCTGCAGGATCGCTACTGGGATCGGTGCCGGGATCACTGTGGGATTGCTGCGGGGATCGGTGCCGGGATGGCTGCCGGGGTTGCTGCGGGGATCGCTGCCGGGATCGGTGCCGGGATGGCTGCCGGGGTTGCTGCGGGGATCACTGCCGGGATCACTGCCGGGATGGCTGCTGGGATGGCTGCCGGGATCGCTGCCTGGATGGCTGCCGGGATCACTGCGGGATCACTGCCGGGATCGCTGTGGGATCGCTGTGGGATTGCTGCCCGGATGGCTGCCGGGATCGCTGTGGAATCACTGCTGGGATCACTGCCGGGATCGCTGCGGGGATCGGTGCGGGGATCAGTGCCGGGATCGCTGTGGGATCGCTGCTGGGATCGGTGCCGGGATGGCTGCCGGGATGGCTGTGGGATCGCTGCGGGGATCACTGCGGGGATCACTGCCGGGATCGCTGCTGGGATCGCTGCGGGGATGGCCGCCGGGATCGCTGCTGGGATCACTGCCGGGATCACTGCCGGGATCGCTGTGGGATCGCTGCTGGGATCGGTGCCGGGATGGCTGCCGGGATCGCTGTGGGATCGCTGCGGGGATCACTGCGGGGATCACTGCCGGGATCGCTGCGGGATCGCTGCTGGGATCGGTGCCGGGATGGCTGCCGGGATCGCTGCCGGGATCGCTGCTGGGATCACTGCCGGGATCACTGCCGGGATGGTCGCGGGTGCAGCCGAGGAAGCAGTTCCGTGGCAGGCAGGGGGCGGCGGCGCAAGGGTGGGCTCCGGGCGGGCAAGAGCTGCCCCTCTGGGGGCAGTTGGGGGGAGCACAGGGCAGGGAGGGGATCTGGGGGCAGTCTGGGGCGAGTCGGGGCTCAGCGCCGGGGGGGGCTCGGCGCCGGGGGGGGCTTGGCTGGAGCAGGACATTCTGGGGTGCAGGGAGGGAGTTTGGGGCAGGGGCGGGGGGGGAGGAGCAGCTCGGGGCACGAAGCGGTTGGCACTTGGGGGGGCAGAGCTGAGGTCACTTGGGGCGATCTGGGGAGGGGATCTGGGGTGGTTTGGGGGGCAGCGAGGAGGGGCCGGGGGGGGGGGGCAGCCTGAGCTCTGCTTTGGGGCCAGTTTGGAGCAGTTTGGGTCTCAGTGCAAGGTGCAGATTTGGGGGGGGGGGCTGGAGGGGGGCCCAGGGTGAGCTCCAGATCGGAGGCATTTCGGAGGGGGGGGGGCTGCGTTTTGGGGCTGCTCAGGGGGGGCTGGGACGTTTTGGGGTGCAGGGAGGGTGCAGTGCATGCAGGACAAGGCCCAGGGGGGACACACACAGAGGCTGTATTTTGGGGGGGGTCCCCCCTATTTCATGGCCTAGTTGGGGGTGTCCCCATTTCAGGGTGCCCCTGGGGGGGGGTCACATTTTGGGGGGGTCTCCTCCACACTCCTTAGTAGGCAGAAGGAAGTGGCTGGGGGAGAGAGGTCCTCACTGGGGGTACACAGGGAGCTGGGGGGGGGTCCCTAATTCACACATCCACACTCGGGGGGGTCCCCCTAACACCTGGGGGGGGTCTCCTAATTCACACCTGGGGGGATCCCCCTGACACCTGGGGGGGGTCTCCTAATTCACACCTGGGGGGATCCCCCTGACACCTGGGGGGGGTCTCCTAATTCACACCTGGGGGGATCCCCCTGACACCTGGGGGGGGTCTCCTAATTCACACCTGGGGGGGATCCCCCTGACACCTGGGGGGGGTCTCCTAATTCACACCTGGGGGGATCCCCCTGACACCTGGGGGGGGTCTCCTAATTCACACCTGGGGGGATCCCCCTGACACCTGGGGGGATCCCCTAACTCTTACCAGAGGGGGTCCCTAACTCGCACTGGAGGAGGATCCCCTAATTCACACCTGGGGGGGTCCCCTCAATTCACACCTGGGGGGATCCCCTAATTGACACCGGGGGGGGGTTCCCTGCTTCAACACCCGGGGGGGGGTCACCTAATTCACACTTGGGGGGTCCCTAATTCACACCGGGGGGGGTCCCCTTAACTCATACCAGGGGGTCCCTAACTCACACCGGGGGGGGGGCAGTGTGGCAAGGCCTAGCCGCAGGGGCGGGGGGGGGGGGAGGTGTCGCTCCCCTTCCCCGAGACCCTTCCCCCCCCCGGCAGAGGCCTGAGGGTCCCTTGAGTGCTACTCTAAGTTGGGGAGGGGTCCCCAAACCCCTCGGACCCCCACGGGTGGCTAAGCACAGGGGCGGAGGGGCCGCGGCCGCTCGTGACGCACTCGCACCCCCCAAAGCCCCCCCCCCCCAAACACCCCCCCCCCGCCCCCTCCCCTTCCCTTCAGCTCCGTTCCCGCGCTCCAGAGCAGGGCAAGGAAGGGGGGGGGGGGGAAGGAGGGGAGGGGGGAGGGAGAGAGAGGATGAGGAGGGAGGGAGGATGAGGAGGGAGAGAGGATGAGGAGGGAGAGAGGATGAGGAGGGAGAGAGGATGAGGAAGGAGGGAGAGAGGATGAGGAGGGAGGGAGAGAGGATGAGGAGGGAGGGAGAGAGGATGAGGAGGGAGGGAGAGAGGATGAGGAGGGAGGGAGAGGATGAGGAGGGAGAAGGAGAGGATGAGGAGGGAGAGAGAGAGGATGAGGAAGGAGGATGAGGAGGGAGGGAGAGAGGATGAGGAAGGAGAGAGAGAAGATGAGGAAGGAGGGAGAGAGGAAGAGGAGGGAGGGAGGGAGGATGAGGAGGGAGGGCAGGGGAGAGGCAGGCAGGGGGTGTGTGAGGGGGGGGGGGAGATGTTTCGCGCGGGAAAACAACCACCCCCCCCCCACACACACCCCCCCTGACTTACCGCCCCCCACCCCCCCCCCGCCCCACACCGCCGCCGCTCCCCCCCCCCGGGCCAGGCAGCCCCCCCAGGCCGCGGCCCCGCCCCGGCCCCGCCGGTGCCTTACAGCCGTTCGTCGTCTCCGCTCGGCGCCGCCGCCGCCATTTTCTGCGCGGAGGGAGGGAAAAAAAAAGGCAAAAGGGAAAAAAAACCCAAAAAAAAAAACAAAAAAAAGGCGGCCCGGGGGGGGGGGGGAGGGGGGCGGTGAGGGGGGGGGGGCGGCCCGGGAACGGGGGGGGGGGGAACGGAGAGAGAACGAAAGGGGGGGGGGGGGGCAGCGACACTGACGGAGAAAAGGGGGGGGGGGCTGAGGGGGGAGGGGGGGGAGGGACCAACGAGCGGCGGAGACGGAAAACAGCGCGGGGGGGGGAAGGGTTTTTGGGGGGGGGGGCTGAGGGGGGGGGAGGAGGGGGGGGGGCAGCCCCCCGAGTACCGAAGCCGGAGGAGGAAGCGCCTGGAGCGGGCCCCTTGGACGCTCCGCCTAGGGCGGCGCTGCTATTGGCTGCGGCGCTTGCCGCTCAAGGAGGCGCCGGAAGGGGATTGGTGGAGAGGAGGAGTTAGCACCGCCCCCCCACGGCGACTGCCTTCCCCCCCACCTCCCGCCCCTCCCCTCCTGCCCCTCGGCCCCGCCCCGCTCCGGGCCGCCGCTGCCCTCTCCTTGGCGCTGATTGGCTGAGCGGGGCGGGGCCGAGCGGCGGGCGGCGGCGATTGGCGGGGGGAGGCTGTCAATCAGGGGCGCGCCAGAGGGAACGGCGGAAGGGGTGTGGGGGGGGAGATGGGGAGAGGGCGGGGCGAAGGGCAGTCCCGTGACAAGGAAGGCGCTCTCTGATTGGCCGCCGCCGCCTGCCAGTCACGGCCCCGCTGCCGCCTGCGCCCGCGGTTTGAAATCCAACGGCAGAGCCCCGCCCAGATAACGGCTGCCGCGCGCGGGGGGACCTGGGACCCCCCCAGAGACCCCCCCCGGAGCACACTGAGACCCCCCCCCAGAGACCCCCTGGGACCCCCCCCAGAGACCCCCCCCGGAGCACACTGAGACTCCCCCCCAGAGCATCCCCTGGGACCCCCCCCAGAGCATCCTGGGACCCCTGAGACCCCCTGAGACCCCCCCCAGAGACCCCCCCCCGGAGCACACTGAGACCCCCCCCCCAGAGACCCACTGGGACCCCCCCCCAAAAGCATCCTGACACCTCCCCCAGAGCGCCCTGAGACCCCCCCCAGAGCGCCCTGAGACCCCCCCCAGAGCACCCTGGGACCCCCCCCAGAGCACACTGAGACCCCCAGACCCCCCCCCAAAGCATCCTGAGACCCCCCCCGAGAACCCCCCACAGCCACCCTGGGACCCCCAAAGCCCCCCGAGACTCCCTCTTGGCCCCCTCTTGGCCACTTCTTGACCACCTCTTGGCCCCCTCTTGGCCACTTCTTGGCCACCTCTTGGCCACCTCTTGGCCACCTCTTGGCCACCTCTTGACCCCCTCTTGGCCCCCTCTTGGTCACCTCTTGGCCACCTCTTGGCCCCCTCTTGGTCACCTCTTGACCACCTCTTGGCCTCCTCTTGGCCACCTCTTGGCCACCTCTTGGCCACCTCTTGACCACCTCTTGGCCACCTCTTGGCCACCTCTTGGCCAGCACTTGGCCACCTCTTGACCACCTCTTGACCACTTCTTGACCACCTCTTGGCCACCTCTTGGCCACCTCTTGGCCCCATCTTGACCACTTCTTGACCACCTCTTGACCACCTCTTGGCCACCTCTTGGCCCCCTCTTGGCCACCTCTTGGCCACCTCTTGACCACCTCTTGACCACTTCTTGACCACCTCTTGGCCACCTCTTGGCCACCTCTTGGCCCCATCTTGACCACTTCTTGGCCACCTCTTGACCACCTCTTGGCCACCTCTTGGCCACCTCTTGACCCCCTCTTGGCCACCTCTTGGCCCCATCTTGGCCACCTCTTGACCACCTCTTGGCCACCTCTTGGCCACCTCTTGGCTACCTCTTGGCTACCTCTTGGCCACCTCTTGGCCACCTCTTGGCCACCTCTTGGCCCCATCTTGACCACCTCTTGGCCACCTCTTGGCCCCATCTTGACCACTTCTTGGCCACCTCTTGGCCCCCTCTTGGCCCCCCCTTGGCCACCTCTTGGCTACCTCTTGGCTACCTCTTGGCCCCCTCTTGGCCACCTCTTTGCCACTGTCGCCCCCTCCCCACCCCGGGGGTGTCCCTGGGGTCCCTTCCCCCCCCCCTCGCCCCCTCCCCACCCCGGGGGTGTCCCCTGTGCCCCCCCCCCGCCCCCCCTAATCCCTCTGCCCTGCTCCCGATTTAGCCTAATCCTGTGATCAGCTCCTGGGATTAGGAGGGCAGAGCCCCCCCCGCCCCCCCCCCCGCCCCCCCGCCCCTCCCTGCTTCCGCTCCCCCCTCCCCCCCG